>NC_051154.1:247453047-247753047 GCF_013339745.2 Dermacentor silvarum
ATACCGCGCAAACATTTTCACCCCCCACCTATGGTGTTGCGCCGCTCAGCACAAGGTCGCGGGTTTGATCCTGGCCACTGCGGCCGCGTACCTAATGGGACGGAATGTAAAAAAAACGCCCATGTACCGTGCATTGGGTGCCTGTTAAAGGTCCCCAGGTGGTCAAAATTACTCTGGAGTCCCCCACTACGGCGTGGCTCATAATGAGATCATGGATTCAGCCTGCAAAAAACAACAATTAAATTAATTTTCAAATTTTCACAGTAGCACCTAAACCATTCTAATGAAGACTATGCTGATGTCACTTCAACCCACAATTTCATTGATTCCAGAGTCGCCAGTGTCAAAGCTCACTATGCTGACCCGCCGTGGTGGTTGAGTGGCTGTGACGTTCTGTTGCTGATCACGAGGTCGCATGTTTGAATCCCCGGCCTCGGCGGCCGCAATAAGCCTAGGGCCAGACAGCAAGAACGCTTGCGCACGTTAAGATAACCACAGGCAGTCGAAATTAATACGCAGCCCGCTACAACGGCTTCTCTTACAGCCCGAGAGATACATTGCGACGTTAACCAATGTAATTAAGTTTTCATCGTGTTCACGGAACCTAATGTGAACTCATCATGATGCTTTCAAAAAGGGACGAAGCGCGTCTTTGCCCTTACCTGGCGCTGGCGGCATGGCGTGAATTGCGGCACAGAACAGAAGTATCAGCGTCATCTTTATTTTCATCCTGTAACTTTTTCACGCCACGTGGCCTGGACCAACATGATCATCTGTTTGCAATGTATTCGTCTAAATGACGACTGTACAAATTACTTTCCGTAGCAACAATCCAGCACTCCCCTTCGTCGCGTGCGCGAAGTTAACGAGGGCTTGGACTATGCAATTTACACGTATGGACGCTCCCCAACCGCAAGGCCTGACTTACGGAATGCCTTACATTTATGTCTGGGGGACGTTGCAGCGCAACCTCATGACGTTGCGCTGCAGTCTTTGTCGCGCGCTACACTTCGTAATTTGACATGGATCTTGACAGGGCCCTCTGAATTTACTCAAATCAATGTGTTGATTGGCTCTGCGCTTCTTCATGAGTGCGTGTGTCTTTATTTATCACCACACACACCTGAATATTATGGCAAGTGCGTGGCGAAGCTAACCCCTCCTCCCAGATTTCATTAAACGAACGCTTTAACTCACTCCACTTCTTTAAACGTTTGTAGCAACTACGTAAACAAGACTACTTAGTTCAAATGCAGTACTAGAGATGACACTGACGGTTAGGGTGTGATAGAAAATCAGGTGAAAACTGATTCACATCCAGGCATTATATAACAAGCTGAAGTTTATGAATGTGCCTTGATTTTTCGCGATCTTTTGATGTTCAAATACCATCAAATTAAACAACTACATTAAATTTACACCATTGGGGTTTATCTTCAGAATACATCGAGCGGAGCATTCATGAAATGCGCAGAAACAATCTTTCTACAATAATTGACATGCCTTGACGCTGTTACTGGCACAGAAATTTGAAGAAAACGTTGTTCTTCACGCAGCTTGTACTATATACCTTCAAAGCAAGTGTTTGCTGTAGGGCATTAAAAATGTAATCCTCTAAAACGTTCAGAATTAAGGTCTCCACGGCAAACTCCATACGTGCGTATTCACTTCTCGTGATAATTAGCATGTATTATTGTTTTGTTTTGTTTTACTTTCAGATGGCGTGGTGATCCCTAAAGGTACGACTGTGTTTATCAACATATTCGGCCTACACAGAAACGACAACCACTTCGAAAAGTCCGAAGAATTCATACCTGCCAGGTTCTTGGATGGAGCGGAGAAAAAGCGGCATCCTTTCGCATTCATACCTTTTTCAGCTGGTGCGAAGAATTGCATTGGTAAGACTGCAACCTATTTGCAGCCACTGCTTGCGCCAATAACGCAAAGACACAGACGTAATGGTATATAATACAAGGTGGTTCAGCCGGATAACTTGAGCCAAATCTTGAAGACCACAAGGGCGTGCTGCGCGAATGCAACCAACTCAGTATTGTTTATTGCCCGCTTGAATGATTCGACGGTTAACTTGCGATGAGCAAGTTGTTATCACAAATGATTTAGGTAACCTTTAAAATATTGATATAAAAGCAGAACCTTGAATGAGCGATTAGCAGAGCGCATTGAGAAAAATGTAATCGATTTCTTTCCTATAATAGACAGCTGTAGTATATTTGCTTTTGCCTGGCTCCGAGGAAAGCACGCGAGCTCCGAAATATTACCGCGAGACTATGGTCTTTTGCGTTCGGTGGCATTTGAACCCTCTCTCAAGTTTGAAATTAACGATCTGTTTTACACGGGAAGCTGAGGGTATATGAATAGATTGCAAGGGAAAATTATTGTGCACAGGGATCGATTCGAGGCGACCGTCACGACCATCGTGCTGGATGCATTGCCATCCGCCGCCTCAGCATCCTCGCCCTTGCGTGCTCTGCCAATAGGAAAAATGCTGAGACAGCTTCAAGAGTTGCCACGCGCTCTTTATCGCTATCTCCCGTGGATAGATCACTCCGGTAGACAGGTTACATAGTCAAAAGTGGAGGATAAAACCGTTGCCTTCCCCTAGTCCCTTCTTGTGTTCCCTATTTATATATATCGTTATCTTTTTTTTTAACTTGGAGAAATTAACCAAAAAAAGTATTTTCGTGAAGAGCAAGTGTTGGCATGTGTCTGAATACGACCTGTAACGGTTGTGTTGTATTGTTGTGCTTTATTCGATAGTTACAAGTCTAATCTCTTACAAATTAATATGTGCTAATAAGGACATGACAAACACAAAAAATGAGTTGCTCAATAGAACAAGTTGTGAACAATCAGGTTACATGACGAATGTAAATATTAAAAATTAGTGCAAAACAAATTTGTAGTTTTGCTTGCCAAGATTGCGAGCAATGGCGGACATCAAAATCTTCGCGATAACTGTCAATAAGACCACTGAGTGACTGATTTCTCTTATTCAACTTTTTATTTACGTTGTCGCGCTTATTAATATTATGGGAATAAAGTCTGTCAGTGCTCAAGCCATGCCTACTAAGCAGGAATCTCTGTACAGTCAGCAATTTATATATATACGTCCCGCAAACTCCCGGCAAAACAAATTGGCGCACTAATCATTTTTCTAGAAAACTTCGTTACATTCTGCGGAACAAAACTACGCACACCAATGCATTCGAACCCTATACACTGGGCTCCATGTGAATGCATTATACGTATAGCTTTAGCTTTCCGTGATACGTGAAACCTTAGACCCACTGCGAATGCTCCGCCTCACCGTGGTACCGTGATTGACATGATGCGAGATCAACGTTTTAGCATACCGTCATCCATTTGTGCACTTGTGCGCACAAGTAAATGAATGATGCAGTGAAGAATTAGGTGAAAGTGTTATGTGGAACAATTGTACAGCTTCATTTCGCGTAGTTGTGGGTTACAGTGATTACGAATCGGTAATTGCAGCTGTATTTCAAAGAAAGCGAGTACAATGATTAACGTTTACTCGTACATTCTGTCACTGGGTAAACTAATGTCTTCACGCCACCCTTCTAAGCCACCAGAATTAAATATGTGCTCACCAGAATTAAATTGTGTGCCTGTCCTTGATTATGTCATTTACGACATAGATTATGGATAATATCCGCTTGCCTCTGCCTGCAGGTCAACGCTTCGCGTATCGCCAAGGCAAAGTCGTCCTGGCGAAGGTACTGCTTCGCTACACGTTCAAGGCCAGTTGGCCCCTGGACCGGCTCAAAGTGAGCACCGAAATGGTGACCAAGGTCAAGGGAGGACTCCGCGTCTGGGTTCGACGCAGGAAGCCTGGCCAGTACGCATGAACCGACCAGTTATTTTCCGGCACGTGTGATTGCGTGCTTTCCGAACGTGCTCTTGTGTCAGTGGTTGTTTGTGTGCGAGCGCGTGAAACAAGAGGAACGTGCCTACACAGTGCCGAGGCTGCCAAGCCACGCGCAGTCTTGCTTGGAGACACAGCCAAGTGCGACAAGACGACGACAAGACACAGCCAAGGCGAGCAAGACGACCACTGGGGAACGGTAAATGTGTCTATCGCATAGAGTTACACCGATTAGCGTGCGCACGCTGCGTTTTACCGCGGTGAACCACGCTATGTAACTACCGGACGTGCAACGTTGGTCTGCGTCACCGAGTGGTAATTGCTACGTTGAGCGTTGTTTGATGAATTGCCAGAGACATTATAATGAAAAGTTGAGGCCAACCTTGGAAATAATACACATATTGTTTTGAAATTTTCTTCATTGTCTGTCTGTTCTGTATTGCTTTACACTATGTTGATACCTGCCGTAGAACCACAATGAGCGAAGTTATGAGACGGGCGTGGTTACACTTTTCATCTATCAGTACTGTCATGTGTCTGCTATTATGGCTCGTCAGAGGTACAAAATATTGGAGAATTTGGATATCTTTTCATTTGGCGGAAATTTCGCGTTCGAGTTTAACAACTGATAATAATTTTGTTGCTTAGGAACAAGCCAGTTAATTTCTACAGAGCCACGTCCGCTTCATTTTTGTCATTATGTTATTTTGGAATTCGTCGTGCAAGCTGAAAGCCCAATGATTGCGGATGAGACGCAAGCAGATACGGAAGGCAACGTCTGTGTTGATCGCGTTCTCCAGAAATTGGTTCATCATCAGGCATGCAGTACACACCTTTCGTTCTTGGTGTGCTGTCACGTGTTTGGTGGTGTGCTACTGACTTTTGCTTTTTGTAACTAGGTCCCGTCTGTCGCCGGGCAACAATTAAACTTTTTTTCGGCCATCACCTCTCAGCTACGTTCGCTAATGCATAGTCTACATCGCCTAAACACACTGCTACAAACAAAAGAAGAAAAAAGTTTTTAAGAGAGTTCTTGCAATTCGCAAGGTGGGAATCCTCGTGACACAGGGATGTAGCTACACCGAGAGACGTCAAGACGCCATAAAAATGAATAAACGCGTCAAGGGCAAGCGTTTACCGGAAGCACGAATAATAAGTTTCGCATAACGCAGCGAGT
Organism: Dermacentor silvarum; assembly: GCF_013339745.2. NCBI lineage: Eukaryota > Metazoa > Arthropoda > Arachnida > Ixodida > Ixodidae > Dermacentor > Dermacentor silvarum. The sequence goes on from NC_051154.1 coordinate 247,458,129, forward strand.
CCCGAGTTCTTGTGCAACCTTGAGTTCTGAAGCATGGCTTTAAAAAAATTACCTCGAGAGACAATATCAACGGCAGCGTGAGCGTTTGAAGTACTGACGTCACGGTGTGTGACGGCAATTAGGCCTCCTCACGCGTGACGTAGGCACCACAGCGTTGTAAGCGACGAGGAGTTTTCTCAGCCGCTCTATTGTGTTTAGTGAGCAAGGTGTGCTTTTATACCGGAGACCATGAACAAAACAAAGGAAGGTAACAGATAACGGGAAGCAAACGCATGTGAGCTGAGTCATTCCAACTTTATCGAATGCGCAATGCGAGGAACCATATGCAACGATCTCTAAAGTATTCATGCTAACGTGTGACGTAAATCTCTGCTATTTCTGCTGCGTGTTTTTTTTTCTGATAATAATAAAGAATGCGCGGGGGGTCTGGTGTACTCCGACACAAAACAGACGACTTGGCCAATAGCGGCAAGTCAGCATAAAGGGGCCCATTGCTCATACACGTAGCAAGAAAATTTTATAACTGTACGTATTACGAACATTTTGTTGAATAACAAGCGGAGCTCTCTGCAACTAAATCTTGAATCTTTGGGGCAATGCATGAAATAGCTTCTAAATACTTGAGGTATTCAGTTTTTTAATCCACTGCAAGCAAATTTTCACTCAATTTTAGCTGAGGGTCAACGCGAAACTCGGCGCATAGCCGGACATGCGCTGTCAACGAGAAGTAGATCAAGCTTCGCTTGCTCTATGGCTCTCATAAAATTTTGCGGGGAAAATACATTGAGTTTAGAGTCCAAAAGAAACACGTGGGATATGAGGCATATCGTAGTAAGGATTTTGATTACGAGGGGAAGCGTGCATCTGAATATAAGCACACGCGGCCGGGAATCGAACCCGACACATCAGCTGCGTAATGCCATATCCGCTGAGTCATCGGAACGTGTGTGATAAAAAGTTAACACGGGAGGAGCATACATCTAATGCACGCCGAAGCTAAAGAGCGTAACGATGAGAACAATATATGACTCGCGGACAACGAGAATGTATCTGAAGTATTTCTCCGTGCGAACCTGCGGAGCTCATTCATTGTCATGCCCTTGGTTAATCAGGCACCTGCTAGGTGCGCACCTTCACACACAACCTAAGCGCGCGTAGTTTCTACAGTGATAAAGCTACTGATGGTAGTAAAATGCGTTTTATCCCAGTTATAGGTTAATTGGGAAAACTTTGTTGTATTGTTCTCCGGAACGCTAGCGCCAATGAAAAGTGTTAATAGTTACTCAATAAAGTAAAAAAAATCAAATGCATTTTATTCAGACACTTCGAGATAAAGTTTTAAGTATAACACTAACGACCTTTCAAAATCTGTGTAACTATAGATCGTAGCTCACACATGTTCCTTGCAAAGTTAGAAAGTGTATATGCTGGGCAAAATAGCCTTATTCGCTGATTCACCTTGATGTAATGAAATGTCTTGTCAGGCTCCAATCATCCTCGTGCAGGAAGTCCAGGTACGTGAGACAATGTCGTACAGTCATCCAGCATATGTGAGCGGCACTCGGGAACAAGGGAATGGTGTGATGGTTAGATGACGACAGAGCTAGCAAAAGAACTTCCATAACTCTGTCGTTAACATTGGAATAGACTTGAAAGTAAGGGCATTTCCTGCGCAGCTTCAGATAAAATAACATGAGTGCCTTAATAATAATCATTTTCTTTATGAAGTAATGTAAGGTACTCTCATTGAGGGGCGGGGAGAGTGGAGTTGGGTGGCCTGTGATAAAAGAGTGCCACTTGCATTAGTTCGACTAAAAGGGTTCTTTTATACTTGATACACTTGAGAATGAAGCAGGCAAATAAAGTTCTTATAACGCTGCTAACAACAGATATCATTCCGAGGCTTCGTACACAATTAATTTGCTGAAGAGTTCATTATGCGCCCTTTGTAGGATTTAAAAACACCATGACTTGGTTTGATATTACTGCCGCCTCTGCAGGCGTCCGTGTTCATAGAATTTGGGAATAAAAAATAAGCAGATGGTTCTGCATTTGACACGCACCTCTGCAAGCACCAGGGGTCAAATTCACAAAAGGTCTCGGTTGTAAGAGCCGTTTTTTTTCTCTTCCGTGTTTTATGTCGTAAGAGCTGTTTATTATTGACTGGCTGCGTTAGCTAATGTTATCTCCGCAATCACTATCAGTCGATATATTTTCTTACAAATCACTCTAGCAGACAAACTGCTTCACGATTACCGGTCCAGATTGTTGAAAATTTATCATGTACACCGCACTAAACTGCTTACGGCACGAGAGTCTCTTTCGGTTGTGTAACTGTGTTGTTTTGTTAAATTCCTGTCACAAGGGAATTTTCGAGTGTGTTGGAGTCAATCGCGACCTAAATCGACGCACATGGAGTGCTACCACAGGGTTTCATTTTCCACCGTTCTGTATCTTTTTGTTTACCCGATTCTGTACAACTGTAGAAGTTGACGAAGCCCTGACTAAATTCACGGGTTCGTCAACTGGGATTAAAATCCTGGAGCACGGCTGGAGGCTGTTCTCGACTGGCCCAAGCTCAATAAGTTTGCACACTCAAAGCAAGAACAAAATCAAAATAACAATGAGCTAACTAAAACAAATCGCCCCTATGTGCGCTGTCTGGTGGGAACTAATTGTAATGGCGGAGCCAGCGGGTGCGGCCGCGAACCGTTAATATGGTGACAACATGTGCGCACTGCGATGTAAAATGTTTCCAGAGTCGCTGTATAGGTTGCGTCTATGCTCCCCGCAGGGAGCATTGACGGAGAGCATAACAGTGAGTGTCGCTACTTATGCTCCCTTGCCAGAATCGGGGAGCATAGACAACGTCAACGTTTCGAAACATTTAACAATGTATACTTATGAATGAATTCGAACGTCGCAAGGATTACGTGGCGGTCCGGAAAGTATATATATATATATATATATATATATATATATATATATATAAAGGGTGTTTCAGTGAACACTTTCAAAAATTCGTAAAGGTTGCCTGCAGCAGATAGCACAATTCTAGTTCATAAGCTGGTCTACTCGACGAGGCATGACATTACTTGCACAAGAACTTGAAATGCATAATGGAATAATTAAGAAAAATTCACTAATTAAGTTTTTAACTAATTACCTGATGGTCCATATTGCAATTTACAAATTGTATCTGTGGAGTTCGCCAGGCGGATCCACTTGGAAATAATTCTCAGGATGACACCAGTTTCAAGATATTAATTCCCGAACTTTGCGGAGAAATCCATTGGCGTTCCAGTTAGTTTCTTAACAAAACGTCGTTTTATGCTTTGAAGCAGAAACTTAACTGTAACGTCCATGGATTTCTCCGCAAAGTTCGGGAATTAATATCTCGAAACTGGTGTCACCCTGACAAATAATTTCAAGTAGATCCGTCTGGCAAACTCCATGGCTACAATTTGTAAATTGCAATATGGGTCATCAGGTAATTAGATAAAAATTTAATTAGTGAATTTTTTTATTTATAGATTATGCATTTCAATTTTTTGTGAAAGTAATGTCCGCCTCTTCGAGTAGACCAGCTCATTAACGAGAATTTGGCTATCGGCCTCAGGCAACCTTAAATAAATTGTGAAAGTGTTCGCTGAAACACCCTGTATATATATATATATATATATATATATATATATATATATATATATATATATATATATATATATATATACCTGGAAGACTTCTCGGCGCACATGAAACGTTCGGTGAGGCGTTGTAAATTTCTGCAGTTGGCTCATCTCGTCGAAAAACCGTTCATTGCGTTCCTTTGACATGACAACGTTCATTTCACCGGTAAACACGATATGGTTTTGTGGCTTGTGCGACTTGGGGGTTGCAGTTTACGTAGGCTTACAATAGTTTTAGAGCGAAGCAAGCGACAACCCGTACAAAAACACATGGGATAATGCTCGTCCCGTGTATCTAGGTATATGTTGTCGTTTTTTTTTTAATATCATGCGCATCAAAAGTGTGTTTTTAACTAGCAACGGCCTTATTTTTGTAAGCGAACGTGAGCTTGTGCATACATTAAAAGTCAATGTTACGTTCCGGAAGTGACTAACTATATTCTCGAGGAATGAAGGTCCTCCCACAGGGTGGAGAGGGATGGGCACACTATGAACAGACGAATAAAACGTTATCGAAACACGAAAACAAAATGATGAAGAACAAGACTGGGTAATGCAGCCTTGTCCCGTCTTCTTCGCATTTCTGGCTCTGCAGTTATGCCTCCTTGACTCGTTTCTGTTTTGCGTATATCTTTGAACAAAAGTCCCGTTCATGAAACCGAAAACGCCGGAATTTACTTGGCAATGCGCACCTTCAAAGCCGTGCAAAGCTACTTTATGAAGCAAAATATTAACGACCCAACAAGAGAAAAGAGCCCTCTCTAATGCGCATATATCTGACCACAAGAAAAGCACAGTGGAGATTTCTCTAATTAAAAAAAAACATTCCCCATATTTCTCGGCTGGTCCTTTCTTTTAAACATTTTCTCAAGTTTCCGCGAAATATATCGCGTCTCCGCTTCATGCTATTCGCTGCATTGTACTCAAAGGAAAACAGGAAATATAGCATCATTCTTCCCACCTTGTTATTCATCGCATTAAACATAAGCAACCGGAAACCTAAAAAGGCGAGACAGGAGAAGCAATCACACCCTAGTCTTTCCACAGACCACGTGAGATGTGTGGCTTTGTTTTTCATTTTCAGCCTTGGGCAGAACTTCTCAGTGCCACAATAATTCATGTCTCCATTGTTTTCTCGTACTCTTAAACTGGCGTTATTTATAGGATATCTGCAACACGGAACTTCTCATAGGTGCGAAGGTGGCTGCTGTGAGCTTATTTTACGCACACGTATTTCACGCACATACATATGCAAGAGAAATGAAATGAAAACTCGCGTCCGCACGCGGGAAACTTCTGACTTCGTTCTGAGCTAGAAAACCTGTTGGCTAACATTCTATGGCGCCGGGTGATTAGTGTATGCTCAGTCAGGGTCTTAGCACTCGAGTTCCTTGCGGCACTCTATTCATTTTAATGTTTTTTTCTTATCAGCCCCTTTCTATTGCATCCTTGCTGTCTCTACAGTGTAGGCAGTGGTCGAACACGTGAACTGACAAAGTTCAACTGCGAGCTTAAAAGGGGCATAGAAAGCGTGAAAAAAAAACTAAAACAAATGGTAAGTCAAATCACACCCACGAGCTGCTAAATTAGAGCAAAATACGGCACGATGTCAGACCTAGCAAATTTAATTTCACTTCGGGTTGCTTTCTTCAGAAGCAGCCGCTGCGTAATTGTATTTAAACCAGTATCAAAACAATCTTCGAAATCAGGACTTAATATCGCTTCAAAGCACGAGGTGCAGTCTGATGAGTCTGATGGGACGCTGCTCCCCGTGCGCAAACACTGACACGCATCTCACAAAGGAGATGAGAGAAGGCAAACAGATGAAAGGTAGCGAGGTCAACCAGAAGAACGTCCGATCTGCTACCCTAATACATGGCGGTGGATGAGGGGGGAGGGTGCGAATACAAGGAAAAGGATTATACGAAGAGGAAGGCAATGAACACTTCTCACACACAACGGGATGCCCAAAGCGACAATAGACAGGCACAGAAGTGCCAAAAATGCAAATGCTCCTCCACAATGCGGCAGATTCTACCACAGTCTTTGCAGATGGCACTGATACCACAAACGCTCTCCTAGGTTCTTCAGTCGCAATGTCTCGCATATTATCCAGGCCACACAACCCCCCGCACAACCCTCTTTTTCTTGTATGTCTTCAAGGTTAAAGTAAATATTTCTCGACTGAAGCTTGAATATTCGGCCGCACGTTCTATATTTGCCTTCCATTCCAACATTCTTCTGTAATGTTCCCTGCTAGGCCGCTCAGTGCAGATCTTCTCTGCGACGGGTTGCTTAACAGCAGCGCTATTAAGTTGTAGGGCAACTACTGAATGACTGGGTGTGAGAACGCATCAAAATTGGCGAGGCGAAAGCGCGTGCTTTCTCAAGGGCTTCCCAAGGCTTTCTCTATCCTAAAGCAGTTTTCAGCACAGTGTCGAACCGAAAGTTTTTTTGTTCCGGCCTTCGTTCTAGTTCAGCGAAAATGGTTTAGTTCTGGTTCAACTCCGGAGCGAAAAAAAAATAATCTTTTAAGCTGGTTCGAACCAGATAACGTTTGTTTGCATAACTGAAGAATATTGACACGAAGAGAGCATAAACTTATGTGGCGCAAAAACTTGACTTTGCTCCGGAGCTGCAGGAAAGACTAAAACAAAGTATGTGTGCTCTTCTTGAGGCCACCAGTAGATGCCAAAAAAGTTTTGCAGCCTAACGCAAATGTTGGAATCAACGTGAACAGAAGCTTTACTGAAGCTGCTGAATAAATCCTACACAACAAGACGAGATTCATACAATTGTTTTTAACGTTAACGCAAAGTTACGAGGAGTAAGGCGATGCGTGGTATTTGTTGAGGGAAGAGCGGTGATAAGAGCTGTGTAAGATAACCATTTTTGACAACAACCCGGGATAGCAGGGAAGAAAAGTTTTGGTTTAAAACGTCACGGAAGCACACCTGAAAAGCAATAATGCGTGAATTCTGTCCACTTACTCCAGTTTACATATGATTGTGATCAACAGCCCAGCTAGAAAGCGCTGCCTCTAAGCGCTCCAATTCCAAGCGCTCACGAGTGACATGACCTGTCGGCTTTCAGTCAGTTTCCACCGTGACCATTTCCCGACCAACCGAACGTCCTCCGCCCGTGCATACCCAAAATGAATGGATCCCTCGAGGTTCTCGCAACATGGCAGAGTGGAGAACACCGGATGACCGACCTATATGCTTCAGTTGTCGCCGCGTTGGTCAGTCATCCGACACTATCGCAACCGCTGGTCCTCGATGCCATTCTCGAACAGCCTCGCCCAAATGGAAGTTTTCGCCTTTTTCAGCCGCAAGCCGATCATTTGCAGCCGCAAACATGGCGACGTCGCTCACCGTCACCGAGCAGTCACCAGCCCCGTTCGCCGCGAAGCTGTCGCCCGTCGTCCAGGTCATCCCAGTCCCGTAGCTTATCGCCGTCTTTCCGGCATGGGCGTGTATCTCCGGAAAACTAAAAGATGCAGCTCCTGGAGGTGATGCTACATTGTCGACGTCTCCGCCAACACCTCTTACCCGGCCGACCAGACGCAATATAGTCGATGTAGAAGTTGACGGTCTATATGTCTCAGCGCTTGTTGATACTGGAGCCCATAATTTGGTAATGAGCAACAACCTTCGTTGCCGCCTGAAGAAAGCGCTTACACCTGCCGCATCTCATGTTACCCGGGTCACCGATGGAGCAACGACAATTATCCTTGGCATGTGCACGGCCCGAATAACTGCTGCTGGTTTCAACACTTCCGTTCCATTTGCTGTTCTTGAACGGTGTTCCCAGGACTTGATCTTCGGCATCGACTTATCGGACCATTCAGAACTCATTGACTGTGCTGCTGGCCTCCTCCAACTCGAGCTGCCTAATCACTACTGTCCTCCAAAATCAGCTGAGCCTCGTTTATGTTCTGTATATTTCCTAAGGTTTCCGCCTCAAGCCACCATGTCACGTCACCTTTGACGTGCTTTCCATCTGTTCCTGATGTTTAGTATGTGTGGACTTCTAACGTCTACCTTCTCCTGCTACACAAAGTTACCTTTCCTGATACTATTCCAACCATCGCTGACAACCATGTATTTCTTCTTGTTCTAAACTTTATTTCACGTACGCAAATTATCCCGAAAGGCATGTCGCTTGGCAACGCTTCTCCCATGGGCGATACCACCATCTCTGTATTGAATGTGCCTTCCTCGTCTGTAGCCACCTGCCGTCCGATCAGTTCCGCAACCTACGATCCTGGCATATTTTCAAAGACGATCGCTCATGAACTGCTTCCCGAACAGGCTGCCGATCTCTGTCGCGTCCTGGTGTCCTATCGCGACGTCTTTGAATTTGAGGATCGTCCACTGGGACAGACTTCCGTTGTGACCCATAAGATTGACACCGATGAAGCTAGTAATATATCCGCCGACGTCCTGATCGCGTGTCTCACCCATAACGGCACGTTGTCCCAGCTGAAATAGACAAGATTTTAACGAAAAGTGTAATTGAGCCCTCTTTGAGCCTTTGGACATAGCTGGTTGTCTTGCTGAAAAAGAAAAAAAAGGGTGGCAGCTGGCAATTTTTTGTCGACTACCGTTAACTGAACAAGATCACGAAAAAGACTATCTTCCCCGGATTGATGACACTCTCAATTCCCTTCACATATCCAAATACTTCTCTTCAATCGACCTCCGATCCGGTTATTGTCAGATTCCGGTTGATGAACTCGACCATGAGAAGAACGCTTTCGTAACACCCGACCGCCTTTATCATTTTCAGGTGATGCCTTTCGGACTTTGTAATGTCCCAGCAACTTTCGAAAGAATGATGGACTCTCTCCTTCGGGGCTATAAGGGGTGCACCTGCCTATGTTATCTGGACGATGTCATCGTACTTCCCCTACGTTTGAGTCACCTCAGTCGCTTGGCCGCTATTCCTGAAGTCTTTAGAAAGGCTGGTTTTCAACTTAACTCTTCTATGTGGCATTTTGGACACCGCAAAATCAAAGTTCTTGGCCACCTTGTCAGTGCTGCCGGTATACATCCTGATCCCGATAAGTTTCATGCAGTCAAGAACCTTCCTGTACCCTGCTCAGCAAAAGACATGCGCAGCTTGATAGGTTTATGGTCCTATTTCCGTCGATTTGTTAAACATTTTGCGGATATCGCCCGGCCACTGACCCACCTTCTCAATATGAACAATGTGTTCTTTTGGGGCCGTTAACAAGCCGACGCCTTCTACACCCTCATCCCCTCGTTGACAACGCCTCCGATATTAGGCCACCTTGATCCACCTGCACCAACTCAAGTTCGTACAGACGGCAGTGGCCGTGGGATAGGTGGTGTCCTCGCCCAACAGCAAAACGGAGACGAGCGCGTCATTGCCTACGCCAGTCGCCTCTTGTCTACTTCAGAGCAGAATTTTTCTATCAGCGAGCACGAGTGCCTCGCTCTTGTGTGGGCAGTGGCTAAATTTCGCCCTTACTTGTTTGGCCGCCCTGTTTCTGTCAACACGGACAGAAACAGGGCTGGATATCTTCATTGAAAGACCCAACTGGCCGCCTTGGCCGCTTTGCGCTCAGACTCCAATAGTATTCTTTTGTTGTGATATACAAGTCCGGCCGCTTATATCTGGACGCCGACTGCTTGTCTAGTCACTCAGTCGATCCTGCTAACAACGCCAAACAGGATGCCGACACTTCCCTTCTGGCCATTTCTAACGTTCGCGACATCGTTACTGAGCAGCGAAAGGACGACTATCTACGGTCCATTATCGAGCGCTTGACTTCTGTCCAATCAGATCGTTCAATCAGAATGCTTGTGCTCCATGACGACGTTCTTTACCGGCGCAACATCAGCTCTGATGGACCAGATTTACTGCTAGTTGCCCCTCGTCACCTCCCTTCTACTGTTCTTGCTGAGCTCCATGACTCACCCACTGCCGGACACCTTGGCACCTCTCGCACTTAAGACAGAATGCGACGTCGCTTCTTCTGGCCAGGCCTGTACCACTCTGTGCGACCTCGGCCAGCGGTGAAAGAGGCTATGTGCACAACCTGCTGGCCCCCTTCATCCTATCGATGTTTCCATGGAGCCTTTCTTCCGTGTCGGCATGGACCTTCTTGGCCCATTCCCCACATTCATAAAAGGGAACAATTGGATAGCCGTTGCAACAGATTACACGACGCGCTATGCGTCGTATAGTACACGAGCCCTGCCCATCATCTGTGCTACAGATGTAGCAGAGGTTTTACTTCAGGACGTGATTTTTCAACACGGCGCGCCAAGGCAGCTGCTGACAGATCGTTGCCGCTACTTCCTGTCCCAAGTTGCCGAAGACGTACTTCGTTCCTGCTCCACCGAACAAAAGCTCATATCACCCACAAGTTCATGTCATCCACAAACGAATGGACTGACTCATCTAAATCGCACCCTTACAGAGATGTTGTCTATGTACGTTTCCGCAGACCATCGGGATTGAGACAGCACTTTGACATTTGTGTACAACTTTCTTCATGTCATGATACCACCGGTTGATCACATTTCTACGTTTTATTTGTTGGCAACCCCCTCTGCCTTTTGACACCCTGCTACCTTCGGCGTCGCGAAGCACCACGGAATACGCCCAAGTCCCATTGATCGGGCTCGTATGGCTCGCCAGATCGCCTATGATCGACTTACAGTGACTCGGGCATTACAAAAGACTCGCTACGACTGTCGCCACCAGAACCTTCAGTTCTCTCCCGGCAATCTCGTTCGTCGGTGGACTCGAAGTTGCCACGTCGTCCTGTCCGAAAAACTGCGGTCATGCTATACCGGGCCCTACCAGGTAATGCGACGATTAAATGGCATAAATTACGAAATCACCCGTGTTGAAGATACGTTGTCCTCATCCCAGCTAAGAACTGACGTCGCCCACGTGTCCAGTTTAAAACCATACTGTTCATCTAGTCCACGATCATTCCAACAAGCGCCGGGATGGCGCTCCAGCCCCCAGGGGTTATGTTACGGTGCATTTGGACAAGACCGGGCGTGCAAGTAAGAGATGAAGAGGACGTGGCAGACATTCCACTGGAGCTGTGACCTTTGTACAAGCCTGCGCGTTTCCAATTAACTTTTATCCATGTAAATAGTTACATATACGTTTGTCCATCGGGCTTCCTCTTCGCAGCATTGTTATTAAAAGGCCTGCTCGAGATGTTTAAAAACCGTAGTACATTTACTTTGAAACCTGGAAAGATGTGTCAATTTACATGTGAGGTAGCCTAGTTGAGCCACAAGTGCATGCAATGCATGAATGAAGAGATGCACAGAACGTCGCCTTCATAAAGTGAAAACCTTTACTTCTTTCGTTTTGGTTTCGCTCCGAAGTGAAAAAAACTTTCGCGCTCCCGTTGAGTTGTTTTTCGTTGTTCGGTTCAGCTTCGGTTCGGCAATCTAGTCTTGAGCTTTGACATTTTTCTGCAAACGTGGCCAAATCACGTCACACAGTGGCACGTCAACCCATATATCACAGTTGCACCGGTGACGACGTCGGTCGTGAAATCTGAAATGGTTACTGCTGCAGTCGTGGGAACATCACTCTGTGTTTTAGTTCCTGCAGTATTATTTAACGTGAAATGCATAGCAGTAGCAGTAAAAGAGTGACCTACATTTGGAGCCTGCTATTAAATCGGGATCACTGCAAGTGCGAATATATGCAATGACAAGCAAGTTCGTGAGACCTCTAGTAGGTTTTAATGGCAATAGCCTTTCTTCAGAAATATGGATACAATATTTATTTTTCTGGAAAATTCATATCGACGTTTATCAAGTTTCTACTTCCAGTTTACCTTGACGTGTGTAAGAAGACAGGGCATGAGGAATGGGATTTAAAATTGATGCATCCTGTCTGTATGTTAGGGAAGCAGCCAAAGTAAACTCCTTTGACACCACACACGCACACGTTAAACACAACATTTTCTTTTTGAAAGTTGCTAAACTGCACGATAATCGCGTGTCAAGTTTGCACCTTTGTAACTCAGCAGAACAAAAAGATATCACAATTACATCTACGCTGACAAAATTGATGTATTATGCACCGATCTTCACTATACTATTCACTGCTTTTATTTAACAAATTTCGAAAGTAGTTGTAAAAGCATTCCTGGCCCTAAATTATATTTGGATTTCTATGGTAACTATAGCTTAAGTTGCTAGCTCAAATGCAACAAATTTAATTCAAACTGGTTCAGTGGTTGACTCATAAAAGCATTATGCATTTTGCAGGTATTTGAATAGGGAAATCGAAATTGGCCCCGAGATAAATCATTTCCGTCTTGCACGACAATATGGCCACAGCTGTCCGCTGTGGTCACATATATAAATATATAAATATATAAAAGAGGGCACAAGCGTAAAACTTCGACCACGGCAGGAAGTGTCGTGATGTCAACTGAATGATCCGCTGACTGGTTTTTGTCAATTGAGTTTAATAATTCACTACGAAACCCTTGTCTTGCACCTTGGAACCAACGGCATCTGACGTCTCTCTGCCTGCTAATCTCTTTCTCGGAACTCTTCGTGAACATGAAACACACTTCGGGATGAAAAGAAAAAAAGAAGCAGACGGTGGACTCTGGGTTTTTTTTTTTCGCTGTGTCTCGTCTGCAACTCTAGAGTACATGCGCCTTTTCCGTTTATTTAACAAGCTTGCCTTCCATCATGTGGTCGCAAGCTAATGTAATAAATAAAGGTAACCTGCGCAACATATTATTCAGAGAAACCACAGAAGAAGGCAGTCGTCCGGGGTTCGCTCCGCAACTCAATTAGCAAAGTGGATAGATAATTGGTTCTTTCGAGCCTACCTTTCAACAGCTTCCCTCTCACGTCAGGAACGTATGACGCGTGGGCGTCGCAATTCGGGAAACCGCCATGAGAGTGTCATAATTTGCAGAGTCTATGAAAAGCCCTGGTTGCATAAAGTCGGCTCTTTTTCCTTTTTTTTTTTATTCAAGGTGTGAGGAGTAAGCGCACGCGCATGCATAGCGTTGGTTTGTGCATTAACCGCAATTCGAGCGAGAGTGGAATATAAATACCGCTAAGCTTTGAAACAATATCCTTCAAGAGTGAAATGAACAGGTGGTAACAATGCAGTGCCTCTAACCGGTGACGGAAGTTCGTGGCTGGTTTTAAAAAAAGAGAACAAACTGGAATCCCAGAGCAAGCTTAATTGCCCGTTATGGAGTTTGACCCTGAGACTCCCTCCCTTTTCTAGACTGCTCTTAGTTATGCGTGCTTCCTTTGTCTTCGTTTGTCGTTCTCCCGTGCCAAACCTTCTCGCGCTCGCAGTGACGTCGCAACAACAAAAACACAAACAAAGGAACCATTCTCATTATCGCTGACCCTGACCAGGTAACCTGCTTGACCGCGGCCACTCAGATAGAGCCACGAACAAGTTGAGAAAAAAAGAGGGGAACACAGACGTAAACAAAGCAAAACTTGAGAATGACAGACGTCTCCTTTCCACATGAACTCAGTGTCTATTTACACCACGCTGGGCCTTTGCACAGCAAAAAAGAAGGGCGCTCCCGCTCGACTGCGTGCTCAAATCGTGCTTCTCCTCTCGTGCGCTGCAAACACCTCTCCTCTGAGTATTGCTGGAAACTGCACCGGCGACAGTGATACCGCAACCGCTTTTTAACCCGTGTCGCGCCAAGGCTTGTCCTATAGAGACTGCTCCGGACATTACCTCAGCTATCTTCGAGCGTGCTGATATTGCGAGCTGCGGAACGTCATCCAGAGTTTTACGAAGCAACGTCCTCGTCATCAACGACTGTCGCTGCTCTGCGCTTCTTAGATTATTAGCAAGGCACCTTCGCCAACGCGCAGTGCGTGTGAATTAAGGTATCTTCAGAACCCATAGTGTCTGTTTCTGGACTGTTTGGACGACATTCTGCCCTTGCGACCGATAGCTAGAAAGCTAGTTTTATTTTGCACCCAGATAGAAAGGGCCACGTGACGGTTACTTAGCTTACGTTCTCGCGTCGGTCTTCTAGAGTGACGTCGCAGAGTAAAGGAGTCTGCAGTAGCACGTGGTTCGGGTTTCTGAACACTGAGAAACAACGATCTCTCACGCTTTGGTCTTATAACAACGAGCGAGGCATGTCAGTGCTGTTTTCTCCGGAGTCTCCATCTCTGTCGTCGCAGTTCGATACTCTGCTTGGGCGAGTATCACCCTGGCTGGTCGCCTTCCTGGTATGGGCCTTCTTGGTGAGACCTCTGGCGCAGTGGCTTAAGATATGGGTGGCACTGAGGCCCATACCGGGTCCATGGGACGGCATACCCTTTTGGTTCTCCGTAAAGGCCTACTGGACCACGCGGAAGACGATAGGACTCAAGGACGCGACCGCCGGTAAGTTTAAAGTTGCTGTTTTTCTTATCGTCACTGCTAAGAAAGGTTTTTTTTTCTTCTTTTACACTGTGTGGCGTTTCCATGTGTCGGAATTCTCGTTGGCCTAAGACGCATAGCCAGCGGGGCATTGCACCAGTCGCCATTATCAATGGGTGACAGCGTGTTCCTCGTGACCGCATTACGTCCACGGCGGAAACCGTAGCGAAAGAGGGGTTATCCACGCGTTTCGTCTAACAGATGTAATCGTTCTTAAATGGAGATTGAAGTGGAGTAATAGTTGGGGGAAACACAAAAACAAAAAAAGAAATCACGAAATATTTCAGCCTTGCGATTGCAAGAAGAGTATCACTTCGTGGAACCAATATACTAGACTGCGAATAGACAGCAATGTCATTGGAATAGCTCTCACGAAATGAGTTGCATAGACTACAATCTGCAACTCCCGCTACTGGACTTGGAGTGCAATTTCAAGCACAGTAGCGAGAGATTCGTGGCTTATAGCAATTTCGTGGCTTATAGCAATAAATGTATGAAATGTCTATCGATTCTGCCTACCAGTCACTTTCAAGCAAGAACTCTGTACTACAGGTCAGAGTGCCGCAACTCGGGCCGGCCTCATTGATTTTCACTAAATAAAAATCGTCTCTCTATCTCTCTCTCTCTCTCTGTGTAAGCTCATGCATAAGACAATGAGAGCACCAATGGCGCGGAGATGGCTACTGCAAGCTATGACCACGTCCCAGCCTCAAATGAGCCTTCAGGACAGTATTTAACCTCGGACACACCTCAATTTATAAATGAGCTTGAGGTTGACTCATGCAAGCTACCTCCAACCTGAACTGATGAGAATTAATTCTGACATGTTTCTACATACGTCAAGTACATTGTACGACGCCTACCGTGCGAGAAACATCCATAACACCGACATGTTAACCTGTAGCGTCTACTTCCGGGGCTGTAAAAGCAATGAAAATAGGTATTTCCTAAAGAGCTACGATGCACATTTTTAAACACGAAAACATTTTATGCTGGCCACCACCGAAAATTTGTCCGGTGTACGTGCTAACACGCTCAGGATGAGCTTCAACGCGTTAGCGCGTCGCATAGCCATCGCGCGTTGTAGCTCATATTGAGCGTGATAGTTTGTCACGCCAGCATCATTACGCAAATCCGCAGTTGGCAATACTTTGCCTGCCTAAGGGTTACGATAGTAGGCATACAAAGATTAGAAAGGTTTGGTTTATAAAGCACTGTGCTATTCAAGACGTGTATTTGTAGCAATGAGGATATTGAGCTGTCCACTATGTTATCACTGAGTGATTTTGTGGACAACATTCCCTGCACCGTGGACACCTAGAAGAGTAGTAAAGATGGCAATGCTTCGAGGCGTCTTGCTGTCAAACTCAGTCGGCGTTCCCGGTAGGCGACAAGTGTCACCACCCAGTGGCGCCTCGGGCTCAGCTTTGTGCAGTCACATAGTGCTATGACATATAAGTTCAGCGGAATGCCGCAAGGTGGAGAAAACCTCGTGAAAGAGAATAATGGCATCTTTTCCTTTCATAACATAGTGCTACTAGCGTACAATGCAAGGCATTTCCAGATACTTGCGAATATAAGTGGCAATGCAGCGACGAATTTGGGCCTTACATTTAGCGCAGAGAAATGAGGAATTGGGACGAGTAGAATTGCGAGAATTGGAAATGATGGGACGAGTAATGACGCGATATCAATTAAGCCGGAAGTCATAGTCAAGCAACGTGTGTGTATACGTAAACGAAGGAAAGGCCTACTAAGATAGAGGGAAACATGCTTTAATGATATGCTGGAAATGTTAGCCTGGATGTTCGCCTGACATGCTACTCCAGGTGCTGGGTGATGATTATGATATATACGGTATATGATAATACAAAAAGGGAACGGAAGCAGAATTCAGCAATAATGAAACAGAGCCCTTTGGGGCTACAATGAATACAAGGTGATCCAAGGAATTTGGAAAAGTGTTATGGTGCCCGCACTTACGTTCGCAAATGCAATTCTGTCCTTTAAATCAGAAATGTTGTCGGAGTTGGAGTATAACCAGAGGGCTGTGGGCCGAATGGCTTTGGGGGCCCACGCTAAAACCACGAATGAGGCAGTGCAAGGTTATATGGGTTGGGCTTCTTTGAAGTTAAAGAAGCGCAAAGCAAAATTGGCTTTTAAGAAAGACTAAGGAACATGGATGAAAAAAAGCAAAAGAAAGCTATCGCTTTAATAAACGACTGCACATTTACGGAATTGTATTTGGGAATGTTACACATGCTACACAACCTGCTGTGTACAGTTGATGACATTTTGCACGAAATACAATACGTTATCAGTTGACATCTAGACACCAAGCACCTCTACCCACAACATAAAATGCTAACATAGTTGGAAATAGGGTTACCAGATTAGCCAACGTTGACCAAAATGGCTCCTTTTAGGAACTCTCAGCTAGGAATATATTACCCTATGAGCTTCTTGGCAAGGTGCTGGCTGTTTTCTATGTTAGGAATTTTTCCGTTCAGTGCTATCCTATTGTGCAGTGCATTTTTTCTCGTGCTGTCAAAGCTGCCTCGCATTAAAAATAGCGGAGCATCAGTACCCTAGAGAATTCAATCGCAACCCGGCTTCATTCTTGGCTACTTCTCGCAACAGTGGCCTAATAGTTGGCCTGCTTTGGGGCTAGCTTCAAGAATTTTGTAACACTTTTTTTGTACCAGGGCTTTTCGGCTACTCTAGCGCTCCTCTTTCGTCCTTCCGTTTCAGATCAGTCTGTTTTAACGCTTAATAAGTGTTTTCATGTCATGTCAACAAGGTAACGAACGTAAACCATTGACTGGTTAGACGTCTCAGAGGTATTATGATCGTAACACAAGAAATGTGCTCATATGTCTGCTAGAAGTTAAACAGCTGCGGTTAGAGATTTGGCCAGAATGTTTGATGCCACATCGTTGACTACCATTATCGCCACAAGCAATTGAGCACCACCCAGTCAAGAATTGTGCGTATCATGCGAAAGCCTCCTGAGTTGAGGCCATTGTTCGTACTTTCTTTTTCTTCTTTTTTTTCTTTTTTTTTTACTATGTCTCGCAGTCGCCACTGGCTATTTACGTCATTAAACACTAAGAAGTCCATGAAGTTCATGAAGTTTACCTTTTTAGGCCTCCAAAAAGGCAAAGTTGTTCGTTAACATCTCTGAAAAGTCGCTAACTATAGAAAGTTCTTTTGCAAAGTTACCAACGCCGGCTGAGGCTTTACAAAGCTGGCCTCGGCTTTGATTTCTAAAATGACGCCGAGTTTTGATGACTAACCAAGGATATCTTGTTTAACAAAGTTATAAGTCCATTTTTTAATTTAAAGCACAATTTTCACCGCGCTCCAGAACCGCTAAAGTAATGAGGTAGCATTCATTTACCGTTCACGTCCTCTCTCTCTCTCTCTTCCTTTGTGAGCTTCGACCGCGTTTAGTTGCCAGAACCTTGGAGCATACATTTTTTCACTGAAACAGAATTTTTGCTGTTGTTGTTGTTGTTGTTGTTGTTGTTGTCCTGTGTGTGCACTCGAGAAATTCACGCGAGCCACATTTATGCTTGCAGAAATGCTGTAATGTCCGAATTTTCCTTAGGTTAAAGTACATCACAGAGACTTTCAGAAACTGAGCAATGCTTCACTTCAGATTTGACAGGTGTCATGTGCTTCGTTTGCGCTCGCCGCGATAGCTCAATGTCTATGGCGTTGCGCTGCTGAGCTCGAGGTTGCGGCTTCGATTCCCGCCGCGTCCGCCGCATTTCCATGGGGGCGAAACGCCAGAACGCTCGCGTACATAGATTTAGATGCGTGGTCAAAGACCACCATTGAGGTCAAAATTAATCCGCAGTTCTCCACCACGGCGTGCCTCACAATCATATCGTGGTACTGGCGCGTAAAATGTAATTTCTTAATTTGTCCGCGCATTCTTTTTTTTTTCGCTACCTTTGAATTTAGATGTTCAAGATTATTCACTGACCACCATGGCTGGTGTCTGTTTTCCGCTTATTTCAACTCCCGCATGCAACAAAATAGAGCCTACTATGTATACACGTACGACTAAAAGTGTAGCGATTATGTTTTCGTAGCCTGGGCAGGCCGCCTCAAATTAAATGGTATAGCCTGCATGCTCAGGTTCTTCCAATGTCATGTATTGAAGCAATTCTGCGTTGCGGAGCTGTGCTAGAAGAAAATTTAAAACGTTTGCTGATGTCATGGTTTCTCAACTTTTGCGTGAAATTGTACGGGGACCTATGAGGCACCGATTGCTGAACGTCATTACACTGCACTCCAGAAATTCTCTGTGCTGAAGCCATAGAAACTGAGGTCATTCATCCAAGCAGAGTAAAACAGCTAGCTTTGGCTATCCTGTTTTTTCGCAAAATTGACATGTCCCGCGTGTTGCCACTATGCTGTATTTTGTATCTTTTCCGGCCTGAGATGTGATCTGGGCTGTCGAAGAGCCGAGCCGTCAAGCTTCGAGACATTTTTAATCCGTGAACTTCTCGGAAACAAAGAGCTCCCATAGTCAAAGCACTTGACCATATTTCAGTGACTGAAACCAGAATAGGGCAGTGTCCAGCCATATATCATACACCTGTATTAGGCGCCCGCTTCGAGAAGTTCCTAATCTCGGATCTTTGCCCGCCCTATTAAGGAGCTTTTGAGGGTACTTCAGTAAACCTGGATTTCATTGTTAGATTATAGGGTGCTTTCATGTGGCGAGATAAACCAAAAATATGGGGAAATGGAGACGACGAAGCCTGTCCCGTATTAACAGCTACCGCTACTAGTTAAAACCATTCCGTCGTTCTTTATAGAGATGGTTCTTGGTGCAAACAGGCTACATCAATGGGCTATATATAGAGCGGCCGCTTTTGGGACTATCCTAATATCAGAACTAATTTCTAACTACCCTTAGGACACGCGAGGTCTCAATAAATGAAAATGGTGACTGGAAACGTTTTTTGCTGCCAACGCGCTTCATTTTTCACGGTGAAGACAGCGTTCTCAAACAACGCTTCCTGTCCATATATATAGTATACCTCACGGCTACCGAAAGGAGTTCGTTGCACCTGCCCAATTTCAGCCTGTGCGGTGGATAATGTTCACGGCTTCCCTCGATTGTCTCTTGGCGCTGAGTTCCGCCCAGAGAGAAACGAGTAGGCTGCTGGGCGGAGGAAGGCGGCTGTAAATGCCGAATTAAAAAGAACAATACGAACAACAATTAGGGTTGCGAAACGTGTACAGTTATCCTGAGCGTGGAGGAGAACGCAAACAGCGCCTTCAGAACAATGGCACCGCCGGTTATTCTGCTGGTTGCTCGTAGCGCGCCCTGCGCTACAGTCAGCCTATGATATCGAAACACGTGCGCAGAAATGTGCTTTCAAGGCGATATGTGGATGGCAGTGCAGTATGGTTCGTCGCCTGAGGTGAATGGCGCTCTAAGGGGGCCTTCATCAATGAGAAGCCTTCTAAAATTATTTCATGGTGCTTTTAAGGCTTTTATCGGGCTCTCACGTGGAAATCGAGGGTCCTTCAGGACAAAAATGAGTTAACGTCACCACTTGAATCAAAACACTGCATTGCCTATTTCCGACTTGAATTGGTTACGCCAGCAAATAGCGGTGATTTTATTGGCCGAGTTTCCAGCAACCCTGATCTCTCTAGAATCTCGCATTCCGTGCATTGTTCCTGAGACGGTATCATTCATGGCAGGAGATTTAATTAAACGAATGCTACAACGAATGAACTAACGAATGCTATGGAAATCACTCTTATAAACACGCTTCATGACTGAACTTTGTGGTTCTTCAGCACTGAATATAAATACTGCCGGCCTCAGCGACACCCCTTTAACTATTAGCTGACATCTATTAAAGTGCGCTACATCTTTTGGGGTTGAGGTTTGTTTGAGATGGGCATCGACTTCGCATTGTAGAGTGTAACCGTGGCAGAGCATTTATTTACAAAGGGGGCAAACAGGTGGCTAGACATTGGCATGATCAAGCCTGCTACTCTGCATTCTTGCACGCGGTAAAGGGACGCAGCAGGAGCTTTGCCACATTTTGTCAGCCGATATCTGCCAGTGGACTCTGTGCATCACGTGTGGCATGTTGTTCATTTCTTTTCAACATGCGTGAAATTGTTGCGTCATGTTCGGTCTGCTTTCTGTCAAGATGAGCACACCAAAAATGAAACGCGTATTAAAGCTGCAGGCGATCGTTCGCGCAGCACACACACTTCACAGACTATTGATGAAGAAACTGGAAGAGTTGATGTTGCGCTACTAATTGCTACGGCTAGCCCAAATGGCTCAAGAGCGAAAGAAAAATAAATAAAATGGAAACAGCAGCGAGGTTAGTCAGAACAGAATGTGCGCTTTGCTACATATAACTCAGGCGAAATCAGTATGACGCAGTCATCTAGATGTTTATGGCTGGTCGCAGTTAAACATTCAAGAAGGGCGAGATTGGGGAGGAGGGGAATGAATGTCCTCGCCCATTTTAGCAAGCGAAATAGCAATACCAGTACAAGCAGGGATGCGCCATTTCTTGCTTACTTCTTGCACTTACTCGCTTGCAAATACACAAATTTCCCGAACACATATTCTCGTAGGCAAGCATTATCGCTAAAGTATTCGCTCGGAACAAGGAGTGCCAGTGCCGCGGTTTCTTTTCCCCCTCGAGACAAGCAGGGGAATTACGTCTTGGATCCACGCTGAGCGACCTAGTTCGAAGTGAACTGCGAAGTGCCACGGGTGCACGGTCAGTACACAGAAAAAGCGGGCCAACTATTCTAGTTCTGTCGAGGAGCACTACAGCCTTGTGCATTTCCCATGTCAACGAACTGTGAGCCTCTTTTGCCGCTTCGAAAACCATCGGACACCGGCCAGCAACACTATAAAGAGCTTGTAATTTGTCCTACCAAGGCACGTCGCCAAAGTTAACCTTAAGTCTGTGAAACCCGCCTTTGAATTTTGCGTCGGAAATATCACAAAGCCACATGTTCCTATGGTAAGAAGGGAGTAGGATATATTGAAGCAAAATAGCAGGCCATTCAAGGAGCCAGAAGAGCTTCCACGCTACGCGACGGACCCTCTACATGGTTCCTAAAGTTGACACATTCGTCAAGTTATTGACGACGGTCGACACTGAAGAGAGCAAAGACATATTTATGGAGTACGGCGGCTGAAGAAAGGTTTAGTGGGCTGTATCTCATGTCCATTCGTCGTGTGCCAGCCAGCGTCGCCGAAGTTATCTCCGTCTTTAGAGAGAGGTGTGAAGAAATCATGGTGTGAAGAAAATATTCGAAGCAAGAAAAAAATATTTTAAAAGAAAAAAAAGCAGCTGTGCCGTTATACGGCCACACTCTTAAAATCACGTAGGCAGGAGAAGGCTTGGCGTAGCACAATCATCATGCTGTCTTCTCATTAAATATTATTATGCTTCCTAAAGTCTTCAAGCGTATACGTTGTTGCATCGCTAAATAAGATAGTATAAGTATAGTTGAGCTTGAATCCTCAATTTATAGTTCTCGTTGCGTCGTTTTGTTGCATCTTTCGCCAACCTGTTGGACATCTTGCGTCTGTCTGGTGCGTTAAAAATGAAGCTGTTAACATAAATATGGTCCACAGCTACACACAATCATTTAATTCAAGTGTGATGCTTCTTCAGAAGTTTGCATTCCTATATATAATCAATTAGAAGCCATTTATGTCATAATATCAAAACCACATGAGACGTACGTACAAGAAGAGGCAAGCGCGAAGCGTTTATTAATGACTATATTTAATTTAGCTTTCCACTATGAGGCGTACAGAACGCTATGCCACCACGACCACTTAGTGGGTCTATCCCACTAAGTGGTCGTGGTTAGTAAGTGGTCGTGGCTAAGTGGTTAGATGAAATCAGAATGAAATCGAATTGCCATCAGATTATACTTGTTCTTTGTGTACTATGTTCTAGTATGTCTTTTTAATACATAAATACTAAACACACACACACAAATAGACATATATACATATATCGCATAAAACAGTTTTTTCGAACTGCTGGAGGCCTTCGGCCCCCTGCGGAAAAAAGTGGTGGCTCGGTGCCCGGCTCGTCGTAAAATCATTCAGTGCTGGATTATTAGCAAGTTACTCCATACCGCAGTGATGGAGTTTCAGTTTCAGTCAGCCCTACAGGACTCTAAATGTAAATACGCCTGCATATCTACGAGCTTATTCCTGCGCATTATTTATAGGGATGCACACTGTTTCGCTGACATGAGACACAGGAAAATCCCTTTTGTGCGCTTTTGTTTAATTTTTGTTATGTATGTTCATCAATTTCAGTGACATATGCGCTATTCTTTTTCATACCCTGAAAATTGGTGTGAGAGAGGGTTTATCAGCTAATTACTACGTCTTGCTTTATCACACTTTCGCGTAGTTTATGCTGATAAGTGGCGTGCATTACCAGCCGTATTTGGACACGTGCACGAATATTCTCTCACCGTAGACAGCATATCTGTTCGAGAGACGTTAGGAGTGTGCCCACCTGTATGCACTATTAAGCCGCAATGAAGTCTAAATTAAAAAGACAATGATACAGCTCTTTCGACTAATTGTGAAAATGAAAGGGAAAATTGTGAAAAGGAAAAGCTGTCATCTACCTGAATGTAGCCCGAAGCTGGAAAGGAAACCCACACGGATTTCTCAGAAAGAACATTTCACAGTTGAGGAAACATTCTTCCTTGCCCGTTGGTGACACAGTCAACAACGTGGGAAACGAAATTAGCTTTCCATAGTTTATCGTGTTTATTTTTTTTGTGTTTTTTGTGCATGCGTGTTTCTTTCAATCATGTTTTGTTTGACACGGCAATGTCATATAAATAACCCAAGCGGCGCGCTTATTTCGGAATTGAAGAGTCCCATAAGCACGTACACCTGTGTGTAGAGGGAATGAAAGAGTGGACAAGCAGGGAAGGTTAACCGAGGCTCCTGCACTGACGAGAGTCGATGCAAGACCGTCTGGGTGGGAAGGATCTCCGGCTAAGGTGCTGCAAAGCCTCATTTTCTGACCGCCCTAGAATAATTGACCCAATTAACAATGGTGACATCGCGCTAATTTCCCTAAATTACGAAGCAGAACACGCGACACTATTATGCGAGAAGTTACTCATACACGCAGTCCATTTAAACGACCATGGCTGAAATTATCCGCAGGATGAGAGAAGTGTTGCCGAGACCACGTTCCCGTCACTGCTCGCGACCAATTGCCAGTGATGATACCTCGACGCTCGACTGCTGGAAATGCGTCATAGAACGAGCGTTTCGCTCACAAACCCTGTAATTGATCATAATGACCTCCGTCAATTTATTCGTCGGCCATGTCACACACGCGCACGATTTTCCTGATGGACTTGTCGCCTTACTGTTTGCGCAGGTTTCCTGACCATTGTGAACGAGCTGACCCGACAGTACCAATGGAAAACGTTCAAGGTGTATCTTGGCCCGATGCCCGTCGTGATCATACATACTCCAGATGCAGCTGAGGTAACTATATACACAGTACCTCGCACAAAATATACGCTGGGAAAACAACGTGACAGCAAGCGCCTTAGGGTTGCCATCTGGCTTGTTTTCCACCGGCATAGCCAGTTTTTACCTCGCATGTACCGGCTGCCGGTGGACTCCCATGTACACCGGCACACCATTTTGACAGTTTTCTGGTTCTCTTGAAATCAGCACATGCTTCGCATCTTTTAAGCTTAGTATTTCCGTTGCCCTGGGGAGTGTGTCTGCACAAATGTGTCCTCTTTGCTGTTGAAAGATCACGGCAAGTCCTCGACTCTCAAACACCCTTGTCTTTGGTGTGCAACGCTTACTTATCTATTGTCACTGATCTTCTGCTATTATCAAGTTTACATCGCTCTGTTTGCACCCACTGCTGCTTTCCATAATCGACTGGTAAAAACGGATTGATTAAGGCATTGTGTTTGATCCTTTCACGAAGCATTTTGTGAGCTATATATCATGTAAAAGTGTTTTAATTACTATCCTTTATAATATGAATGTATATGAATGTATCTAGATACATTTTTGTATTTAAGTATGTCTAGTCTAGTACTTAATTATGTCTGCCCGTCCTGCAAGGACCACAATGTGGTCTGCAGTTTGTACTAAATAAATTATTAAGTACTCAGTTGGCCACGTATACATTACAAATAGCTGAATTGTCGCACAGGGATTATTCCTAATTCCTTAAACTGTTGACAAGCGTGAAACATTTGTGCTATCCGAAGTTGCGAGACAGAGCGGTCTATCCTTTCACTTCTCTTTTTTTTTTCTGAACTTTCCCTTATCAGCCCAAGAACTACTTCTGCTTCTTCGCGATGGGTTTTCTCCGCGGTGACACTAATGTAGCTTATGGCGTCAACTATAACACGACCAGGTCGGTCCATCTGAGCCAGATGGACACACATTGCTCGCCCTCTTGCAAGCACTCATTCCTGCCGGGGCTACAGAAACGACGTTCGACAGGGGTGTTTGCTTTGCTCGCCGGTCTTCTTTAATTTTTTAATGTTTAAAAAATTTTATATCACATTCTTCAATATTTGAATTCAAGTCGCCCAACCGCTCTGTGACTTAAAAGTGTGGCGTAAAATGAAGCGTCCGCCACACTTCCCTCTTGCCACGAGCTGATTCCGATTATTGGTTTGATCAACTCGCGATTTGGCGCATAGTCACTTCAGCAGAAGGAGCTAGACAGACCGTTTTATGGCACTGCATGGGGAAGCTTTATTTTGCGCGGACCTACTACGTAACAGGGCGATGCACAAGGAGATCTGCCTTGCGGGGCAGCGTGTGTAATCAGGTAAACTTAACGAAAAATTTGACGCATATTTTTTTGCCATTTGAAATATAGAAACACAGAAATGGGCTGTTATGAAGATTTCCTTCAAATTTCCTATGTAAGCGTAAGCCTTAAAATTTACAATTAGGAACCTAATTATTATAATTAGTTCATTTAGTGAATGGATTGTTTCGGTGTTTCTTACAAATGATGGCCGCCTGGGCAAATAATTCTCCTGCATTGGCAGTATCGGAGTAGATGCCAGAGATGGCGGGGATAGTATTTTTTTTTCATTTTCCACCGAAATTTTAGCAATGAAAGAAACTTGAAAAGAAGTAACTTAAAAGCAAACATTAATGCACTGTTCAACTCCAACTGTTGGTGTCTACGACGAAAGTCGTCGATGATATAAAGCTATGTCGTAAAAGACAACTTCAAAACTGCACTAATCTTGTATACGTGATTCTGTAAATAAAGTTTGCAGGATATTCAGGAAGTAAAGTAGCCCGCTAAAGCATTTACACTAGATAATCTTCTAAAGAAAATAGCCCATTCCCCTGATCTTTCCCATTAGTTCACAAGCGTTTGTGACGGCCAAATAATTCTTGCATCTCGATGTAATACTGCATAGAAAAGTATGAGTTATTTTTCGTATTGGTTGAAAGTGACCTGAACAGTGACCTGAATCAACTGTGAAATGCCCAATCGGGTAATCATGTTTGCGAAAGCAAGTCACTAAATAAAACTTCAGCGCACCAGAAGTTGCACCTTGAATGATATTGTGAACAAACATTAAAAAGAAATTGGAAGCAATATTTTATTTGTAACTTGTTTAGGCAGTAACCACCGTTTGTAACGCGGTCCTGTTGGGGTTGGGGGCCAAAGACCGAATTTTCTTAAGTTTTGACTGGTTGCCCGGATGATCTCATTTTGCTCTCTCAACGATACCCGGATGTTCTCGCAGGTTCTCGTTTCGTTCTCGCGCCCATTCTCGTCTCGGGTGCCCGGATAACGGCTCTGAATTTTCGTGCAACGTCTCTTGAAGGTCGCCGACAACGGCAGCAAAAATTATTTTATGCTTAAAATGAGCACAAGAAGAAGCAAGAGCCGTATTCACCGCTCTTCTCTTACGTAAAGGTGTATCTTCAGTGGCTGTCTTTCAGGCACTTGCCACTTCAGATAGTGATCGGTGTAACAACGAGCCTATCGATATGTTGATGACCCATCACGAAAGGCCGTTATATAAGAGAACGGCCCGTTTTCATGAAAAGCTCTTGCCCAGTAATTGTTCGTACGAGTTAATTTAAGCCAATCCTCAGGCTGTACCTATTATTAGTGAAGGCTACCGGTCAATTGGAAAGAGCACTTACGAACGGAAGGCTTCATGAATTTGAGCCAAGTCTTTTTTAATAACGGCCGAGGATTTCTTCACCGTCTCCAGATGGGACGCACACGTAAAGAGTCAATTTCTTCACTTAACAGAGAAGTGCGGACATATTTTCGACCGTACAGGAAATAATTTGATGCTACTTGCAATTTAGCTCGGCGCAACCACTTTCTAACGGTGCAGGGTGATACAGCCGCAAAACTTAGGACAATTCACTAATAGCTCTTACGCTAAAATGATCGCAAGAGCAAATTAGTGATGGCAGCCAGAGCACTTATGAACTAATATATTTGTCAATTGAGCCGGTTTTGTTATTATTTCACTTTCGCTAAGGCATAGCCACGGCACCGAAGAGATTCTTTTTTTTTTCTTTTTTTTTTCTGGCATGCGACGGTTCATTACATTGCTTTTCGAATATGACAGCCAGGCAACTATCATATCAGAGGAGCACTCAAACCTTGGGTGTCGGCAGGATTTCCTCTTGCCGGGGGGCGGGGGGTGGGGTGACTGCTGGTGTGGCTTGGGGGGGGGGGGGGGGCAAGTGCCCCTTTTGCACCCCCCTGCCGACGCCAATGGATCAAACTATCGAAAAGGAGAAAAAAACGTCTTTTCCCACCATTGTTTTCTTGCCTCCATTATCTTCAGTTATACTGCACGATAAAAAGAGTTCAGATAGGAGCTTTGCTCCCACATATTCAGTTACAACTGGTTCATATCCGCATCGGCGTCGCGCATTGCAGACCCTGCTGACGAGCAAAGAGAACTTCCGGAAACCCTTCGTGTACAGGTTCCTGTCAAGCTGGCTGGGCCCACACAACCTGGTGACTGCGTAAGTTGGAAAGTGCTGACGGGTTGCTAGCTTTTGCTTTGTTTGGAGAAAGTTCTTTTATTGTGCTAACTGTATGCCCGGATTAAGGGATGTGCGAAAAATTACAACGGGGGGAGTTTTCAGGGCTTTAAGTTGTTGTTATACAGTTTAATCGATGTATGTAGATCGTAAAGGGGTTAGTGCGTGGTGATTTCAACGAACTACTATCTCCGATTGTGAGATTTAGCGGATATGAGATGTTATCTTTTATTGCGAAGGTTCATGGTTATGGCAGACACCGTAAATTATGCGATAATCGTGCGTAACATATTTATTGCATAAACTTTACTAATGAGGTTTTTAGTTCTAATCGTAGCGCACATAGGCCAATGGCTCAAGGCTTTTGTTACTTAGAGGCACTCCTCAGACTAGCACCAGTTTCTAAATGTCTCTCCGCAATATTAGCAACAAAATGTACGGTTGTAACACGATGTAACGTATCTGTAAAACGCCAGTAACCCGCCGTGGTTGCTTAGTGGCTATGGTTGGTGCTGCTAAGCATGAAGTCGGGGGATCAAATCTCGGCCACAGTGGCCGCATTTCGATGGGGGCGAAATGCGAAAACATGGGTTAAATTTGGGTGCACGTGTAAGAACCCTACGTGGTCCAAATTATTCCTGAGCGACAGTTGCGCGATAAATTACCGTGCGACTGGCCGCTCGATGCACATTGCGTGTATTCCCCGACTTCTTTCACGCTCGGAAAAACCCGTTCATGCAGCACGTATTGAGCAACAGAAAGCTAGTATCGGGAGTTTTTTATATTGCTCTACAATTTTTTCATTGACACTTCGATAATTAGGACAGTGCTTCTCGAGTTAGATAATTAATTACAATTACCTAATTAAATCTCAGTAATGAAATATTACTGGCGGCTACTTCACTGTACTGGAAACAATACGCACTCGGTCTTCTTCGAGTACAGCGATTACTATTATTTTATATCTTGGTGCATTATAGTTGGGACACCCTGTATACATAAACAGACAAACCCATAGGATAAACATGTCGCAAAAGCAATAACCGTTCGCTGCAGAGCACTTGTATGATGTATAACTTCCCATTACGCACATGTCAATTGGAGTTGAATCTGATTAAAGTTTTTGGTACGTGTGTGTGTGTGTGCGTGCGTGCGTGCGTGTGCAGTAATATTTTCCATTCGCGTTTTCCTCGACTACGCCTCTAACGTATTTGTAAATGGAATTTGGAAACCAGTGTCGGGGAAGCTCTTGTGATGGCAGGTTCGCGCCTTCATGACCTTGTGAAGCAGAACAGTGTCCTGTCGAAACATGTATAACCTTCTGGTATTCACCACGTCCAGTTAAGATTTTGGAAGAGTCTGCAGCCCGTTGACGTAACCTTGACAAATATTTTCACTCTATCCTCCTTCTCCTTAAATTGAGGGTTAAATTTTAATGAGGAAGTATTCTAAACTGCACTACACAGCAGCAATGGCGCTTCGATTGGCGTATGCCGGAAAAACCCCTCTCCCATTTCAGCGCGCGCTGCGCGAGGGAGGGAGCCGCCGGAGTAGAGAGGGTATTGAAAAGCTGCCGGTTGGCTGTAGGAGGAGGAATGAGGAGGGTAACATAGCATTGGAGCGGCGCTGATTGGTTAAAACGCCACGCAGACGCTGCGTAGAACGATGCCGCAACGCTGCCTTGGGAAGCTGCGTCGCGCCACAGGAAAGTTAGGTCTAGGTAGACGCTACGGCAGCGTTGAAAGCGACACTAAGCCGAAGGAGATCTGATCAACACCGATGTCGGCGACATACGCCGCCGTGCGGTCGATGCGACGAGACCTCATCGTGTGCCCGACACTTCCCAGCAGCGGATAGGGCGTTTGGCGCATAACTAGACATATACATCCTAATACCGCTGTGTAATAGCCATTTCAATCTCTGGGAAGTCGCGAGAGCCGCCGTCGAACAATGACTGTCGTTGAAGCCAACGTTTCGACAAAGGGACGTGTCGCCTTGTCGAAACGTTAGCTTCAGCGACATTCCTTGGTCGGCTAGCACTCACCAATTCAAGCATAGATCTTCTAGTCAACGTTTGTTTTATTGGCACGTCGTGAGAGTACGTGCGTCGTGCGTGTGGCTGAACGTTACAGTTACAATCATTATTGGGTGGCGCCTCTTCTTATGCGCCGCTCTAGCATACGAACTGCTTTATCAGTCCGGGACTTTAGCTTTACCAACTCAGCAACGTTTCTTTCGTGAAAAAAAAATTTCTCATGGACGGGCCGACTCCTCCGCGAATAGTATGCTCGTTTGTACAAATAGCCTTCACCTGATCTTATGAGTCCTTCCAACATAAAAGTACCTTGTTAATACGGCCACTGTACCCGTAGTCGTTTAATGGTTCGAACACAAGAATGGTCCATAAGAACAGGTGACGGCGAATCGGTGCAGCTAAATTACAGTTAGCGAACGCGGCCAACCATTGACAAACAACCCTTACTTCCATAAAACTGTTCGTTTACAAGTCCTCCTGGGTCAAATTCAGAAATATTTTCGTTCCTAACTCCTATTTCCGGTTTGACGTTAAAAATACGTCCGCCATCACGATTGGCTGGTATATCCTCTTGCGAATAATTTTAGCGTAAGTACTTTTGTGTACATACTACTAGCTTAAGTGCCCGTGTTCGTCGCCAAGGGTGGGCACACCGGGCACGATGACACGTGCCCGTTGTGGCCACCACCTGGCCACGCCGCTGCAATTAAGCGCTTGCCTTGTCAAGGCCACGTGAGCTTTGAACACCTCTCACCATATGCTGAACATTGATAAGCAATGCCAGAGAAAAATGTCCCCAACAGTATCCTTCATCAGCAGTGGACATGCAACTGCGCGTTACACTGCAGGTGGAGATTTGTGCAAAAAAATGCACAGCGTTTTAAGAAAGGCGTGTACTGTACTGCATAGCTTGAAATATTGTTGTATGTTGGTCGTGTGTTCGGCGGAAGCGTGTTAGTTCCGCTGGAAGTACTGTAGTTACGTGGGTCCCTTGTTCGTCGCCTCGCCTCCTTTTGTGGTTGTACAGGAAAACCTGCCGATAATGGCTTATCTAAACTCCGCAACAGGTGAGCAATAAACTCTGCCCCTCAATCCGTCCGTCCCCGCTATTTTAATTTAAAGAAGTGTGTGTAAGCAGACACTTACTCCTGTGCTCCAACGTGTGGTAAAAACAGCAACACTTTGTGAATAATAAAGGCGATGCAGCATACAAAAAGCACTTGAGAAAGAGTTTTTGTGAACAGTTTGTGAGTCGAGGTGCAGCTATTGCGCTATAACGCAACTTTAATTAATCCCATGTATGCGGCAGCAGCTGTCGAAAAAGTTTGGGTCAAAATGCAGACAGTCTTGGACAAGAAACTTTGATTTCATTTTCGGCTGTAAGAAATTTCAGACGTTCTTACTGAAACTTTTGTCAACTTCCATCCATTAAGCATGGATTATAGCTTGTCTCATTAAACGATTAGCATCTTCCCTAGCGTATTTTGTGTTTTTCGTGCCTGCTCCACTTAATGGGGAATTGCAAAAAAGAAATATTGGCTCTTAAATATACACTACCTGCACATAGTCTCAGAGCAAATGTATTAAGCATGTTGGTTGCCGTATGCGGATTGATAAAAAAGCGGTCACTCGTGTGCCTAGCAAAGATCTGTGAAGCGATGGCTTGCACAATATGGTTGCTGCCTTTCCGACCTCACACGTGAACGGCACATCAGTTTCTTAGCATACAAATGGACTGAGCACATTAAGTACATAACTAAAGCAGTAATTTGCGATACGTTTATCCTATTGCGGCCCCTATCGTGCCTAAAATGAGGCTTTAGGTGCGTGTTTAATGCGCCTAAAACTTAGATATTCGGCCTAAAAGTTCGGTCTCTAGCGATGACATGCTTACTGATTTATTGTACGATGAAGAAAGGTTACGACGTGTTCCGCTAAGCCGTGGGCCTATCACGAAACCGGTACGATGTCACAAAGCGCTTGCTGCCCCGATGAAAGCACAGGGAACAGTGGGCCGATCCCGAAGGCGATGCATTGTCAAATAGTACCTCGAAGTACGAAGTACTTTGAAGCCCTATTTGACATTGTAGAAGCTCGTACGATGGTGGTGGGAAACTTGCGCGGCTGTCTGCTTTTATAAGCAACTTGTTTTATGCAACATGATGCACGCGAAGGACAGTGGTATGGTTGATAACTGTTTGCGCGTTTTATTCCTACGCCTGTCGTCTTATTGAAACAACAATTAGGACTCTCTAGACCCTTAAAGGTGGATACACGCAACAGACGCAACTGCGGATTCAATTCGCCAATCAGATATCTCGCCACTCAGTGGCAGATAATTACGTTGTCGATACGGACGCTTCTCCTGACTCACCGATCGCAGTGGCATTCTGCGATACTGACTCACGTAAAACACGTGGCACCAGGTCGACGGATTGAATCGGGAATCCGGTCCATCGAATCAATGCAACTTTACTGAAAAGGTTGAGTGTTAATATTGTGCGTTAACCCAACGCATCAATGCAGCCAATATTATGTTCAAAACGCTCATTTTCTGTTTCAGCGAAGAACCGAGTATACCTCTCTCCGAGTTGTGAGGTGAATTCGCTTATGTGCCTTGTTCTTCAAGAGGCTTGGTAAGCCACACCATGGTTATTTCACCGGCGAGTGTTCAGCTTTGACAGGAGGTTCACTGATAGTTCTGCCAGTGGTTTGGGCAGGAAAAACAGAAGCCGTCAAAGATGTCGTCAAAGATAGGAGCCGCGTTGAGCACTAGGTACGTAGCCATATATGCAGCCATTCACATACGCGTTAGGTGTTATCCTGTCGTCGAGAATAATTGCCCCAGCTGCTTCTTTTTGCGATGGAAAAATGGTAAGTAGAAAGAGCATAGGCTGCGACGTCAATTTTCTGTTACCGCCATAAGGGAGATTTGTCGTGCCTTTATACCATCCTGCCAATAAATTTGTGGCTGTAGCTTCTGCTGGTAAGTGGTTCTTGAGGGAAAGGGAAAGGTTGGCGCTATCTTCTGCAGCCCTTGAGGGAGCACGGCTCAGCGCCAATTCTTCTGCTGCTTACATTTCCAGCATGCCCTGGTGGGAAAGGGAGACAAAGTGACTGCTGCTCATAGGTATCCCACCTCTAATTTAAAAACAATAGACTACTGCCAATCATGATCGCTAATCAAGGTATAGCTATGCCGGCTAGTAATGAAAACTGTTCTTATGAAGTAAAACTTATGTGAATAGGTGCTCTGGCACCAAACTCACAAACCTTTCTGTACGTGAGGACCATTTAAAATTCCTCCGGGTGCCTTTATCTCTGTGCTTACGAATATGAGGGCATAGAAATTGGACCAAATACCGAAAATAGCAAAAAAGAAACAATGACGAATTTCAGCGCCTACAGACAGAATTGGATGAATCAGACGAGTAGTGGAAGCGTTAAGTTACCTCTGGCAATAAAGACAAAACCAGCCGACTTCAACGATTCCTCCGGCACTGACCCCCTTCACTGTGACGGCAGTTACTCCCTCGATTCCGCTTCACCGTCCCTCGCACCATCGCCCCGAACATTTTGTGAAACTCCTACAATCTTGCGCGAGCTTCCCCGACTGTCAGCAACGACGACGACGACAACGACAGCGGCAGTAAAACTGTAGTTTGGGCCAGTTGACTCAATCGAACCCTTTAAACAGTGTTAAAGCATAAAGCTTGCCTAGTTGGTTGCGCGAATTGTGTGACATATATGTGCGTCCTTGGAGCGCTATCACTGGAGCAGAGCGTGACATAGCGCCCATCGTGTCTATTTCATGTCGCGTTCCGTCTATAGCGCTGCAAAGACGCAACACTTTAAACATGACTACGTGAAAAAGAAACGGCACAGAAAACGGGGAAGAAGAAAGAGACACGTACGACAAGGAGTGGGCCAGTCCTTGTCAGATGTGTTCCTTTCTTCGTCCGAGCCTCTACGCGCAGCTTTGTTTCAAGACGGCATGACGACGATGATGGTACGATGACAACGATGGCGGCATTACAACAGTGACGGAACGACCGCGGCCCGTCGACAACGACAATGGCGACATTGGCGGCATAACGACAATGTTACGTTGACTAACATCTAGGAGCTTCTTTTTTTTTTGCAACCAAAACGCAGAGAATCACCGCTGTGCTCAAAGCTCACGTCGTCGCACTCGGATATGTTCAATCACCAGCGGCGGCGGTGGTCAAAGTATTATTTTTTAATGACCACGCCAAGTGGTGTGGCTGATACCTAGAGTGAGGATTGATACCAAGACGACACGATGACCGACAGCAGCATGACAAAGATGGCGGCGCATGGCGCATCGTCAAGAAAAACGCGAACAGAGCAAGCCAAGTTTTGGGCTATACACTGCGGCGCGCGAGGGAAATGAAAGGGATGCCAAAATACTACGAAACAGCGGAGTTGCTCACATCAATCAGACATATTTATTCGTTAGATAAATATTTACACAATTACAAAGGTATTAAGCAATGGGATGGATGTTTGAAAACTGTGATTACAGTGAAAACATTGAAATCTACAAGCTCATTCGTCGCATTGGTATACACTAAGATGGCGTAACAAGCTTCTGCCATGTGGCGATTTGTGGGCCAAGAGGCACACTATTTTTGTCCTGTTTTAGCATAAGTATATCCATAGCAGGACAATAATAATAGGCCTCTTCTGGCAATAGAAATCAGCAAGAAGGATTTCACCGCGAAACAGAAAGGAGCGTGTATACTCTATATAGTTTCACCTAACAATAACTGCATGCACACTCAAAAAGAGATTATTAAGCCCCCAACTTTAATAATCATTTTTTATTCATTTGAGTTGCGAGATGCTAGTCACACTTTTTTAAGGGAAGTAAGGACACGTAGGAAAGGTAGCGAGATCTACCAAACGAACGCCCCGTTTGCTACCCTACATGGATAAAAAGGAAAAGGCAATAGAAATGCCAAAAACTTGAGAGAGTGAACACTGCGCGCACACAAAAGGACACACAGCACAACTATATGCGATCACTCAATCCGGTGAACTTACCGTATTCGCACGAATATAATGCCATTTTTGTTCCAAATTTCCAACGTCAGAACGCGCCTTGCGTTATATGCGGGTTCGTGATGCGTGCAAGCGTAATATCTATATTTTTCGTAGAGACCGAAAGACGGCCCTCGCATTATATTCGTGGTCGAGTTATTTACGTGCAAATAGGGTGATTAACGGCAGTAGCACGCCACTTGCTTTTTGCGCCAGCGACGGACTTTACCAAGGTACAAGAATGTTCACCCCTGATAACGTCTTGAGTTCAGCCGGTTTAGCGCGATCGGCACGCTGGACGTCGTACCCAGGACGACAAAGTGATGGCACGTCACAATGCCGAAGGGGTGAGATGGGGGCAGTACTTCCTCATTGTACAAATTCCAGTGACCCCTCCTAGATGATGACATAAGCCTTTCATCATCCTCTTTTTGAAAACTAATCAATCAATCATTCTTCTCTGCTGAAACTTGCGAAACCTTCTCTTGTCACACGGAACCGGTCGACGCATTTTGCGCCTCATGCACATGGCGCCAAATGTGGGTCATACAGTAATCTGGCACTGATACCTTTGCAGTCACAGAGTTTCCAACAATAATTACTAGAGGGAACTCCGCCGCTGGAATCATTCAGCCACCATGGGAATGATGGGCGGTACACAAATTTGTCTAATATTCGTGCTTGTGGATTCAGACGTTCTGGTGGCTTTGTTTATTATACGCTTTATCTGCCTTCATTGTCCTAAATTCCAGAGCAATCTATAATTTTCTTAGTGCAGAAGGCTGCTATCACAGCACAATTGCAGCGGTTACTGCTAATTGCTGCTAATTGCAATTAGCAGCAATTAACAGCAATTGCTGCAAATTGTTAACTGTTAACTGCAATTGCTGCTAATTGCAGCGGTTCAGCCTGTCGAGGGGACAAAACAAAACGCACCAAGTGTCTGAACGCGTTAGCTAACCCGCCGTGGTCGCTCAGTGGCTATGGTGTTGGGCCGCTGAGCGCGAGGTCGCGGGATCGAATCCCGGCCACGGCGGCCGCATCTCGATGAGAGCGAAATGCGAAAACACCCGTGTACATAGATTTAGGTGCACGTTAAAGAACTCCAGGTGGTCCAAATTTCCGGAGTACCCCCCCCCCCCCCCCTATGGCGTGCCTCATAATCAGATCGTGGTTTTGGCACGTAAGACCACATAATTTATAATTTTTTTAACGTGTTAGCTTGCCCGCGAGAAGTTCATAGCAGGATACCGATTGTTGATACACGCGTCCGTGGCGTACTATTTACAATATTGTCGGCCTTTTGTGGTAGAGGCCCTGTGTTCGAATCCTGCCGTTGGGCAGTTTAATGATGTTTATTTCATTATTTATTACTTTGCTTCATTTGATTATTTATTACCTTGCGAAAAAATGATAATTTTACAAAGTCACGAAGCCATTTGAAGCCAGAAGGACGAATTTCAAGCAAATCCATGTACTACCCGTCCTTCAGATACTGGTGGAACCACCCCCCGCTTGCAGCTTCCGTAGAAACTATAGCGCAAGAGCTCCCTCTAGTAATTATTTCATGAAACCTTATGCTTGCAGTAACATGTTTGAAATCGATTCACTACCAGGAATTTCTATATTCGTTCTCCATGCTGCCGGCGTCACAAATTTAGGAAGCCTAGGTGCAGGGGAAGAAAAAAAATCAGTGTAGCACTCGATTAACAGTTTTGTGGCAAGGCATATTCCCTCTCGCATCTTAAACTGGCCCATAAATTTCTGAAGTCCTGTGGTCCTCTTAGCCACACTTTGAACAAAGTATGGCACATCTTTGAAACATGTCACCTTAACCAAGTCAGATTGTTTTTTGTTATGTATCAAGCTACTGCATCACCCTGCGAATTCTTAAATAATAATTTCAAAGCGCAGGATCTGCTTCAGATATTGAAGAACGAATGCATAAACACTCAATATGGATTTTCTGTCGATTTACGTCAGTACGTAGGAGGAAAGCAGTGTGCTTCACTTTCATCTGGCATTTCCAGCGGCTAAAGAAACTTTTTAGCGTTACATTGCCCTGTGGAATCGAAAAAAATAGTACATGTGATTGTGAAGCCCTGTAAAGTAAAAAAGGGAATTGTGGTCCATGATGCCCATTTGGCACCAACGTTCGATAGTTGTATGAGGCTATCTTGCAGCTTTTTCTATGAAACGCATAGAGGTCGTTGCGCTAACGCAGGCCGGCGCTCACATCATATACGTGACCAATAGGAAGGAAGAGTAACTCTTTGTCGGCCAGCAGGCCACGCGAATCAACTTGCACCACGTTTCACGGTAAATAACTATGAGTACTAGACTGAAAGGTTGGAAGCAACATTCGTCTAAAGCCAAGCGTTCTTTGGTACCAACTTGCGGTTTGGAATGACTGTGTTTCTCGACGATCATTCCAGAAATTGCGTAAACAAAACTGCAGAGACAATACCGGAGACTGTGCAATCAAAGGCAGTGATTTTCTGGGCCGATCCTTGCACCAGTACAGTGTCCTTGCAAGCACTTTGACGTGGCTCGTAACGCAAGCCGATCTTGTAGGCAGCGCAATCAAAGGCGTGGAAGAGTCGATCCTGATAACGCTAACGCAGAACAGTCGTTCGGGGGTAGCACGTGAACCTAGCTTCTTCGCCTCCTTCTCCGAGTTTGGCATCGGTATCTCGCCCAGTAGAAAAACACGCAGCCGCCCACACAGATGGGGCGCAGATAGGGAAAGCACGAAAAATAGATGTGATGCTAGCGTGGAGGTTTTTGGAGAAGTACTCGTGTAGCTGTACTGGTTTATGCGTGACTAATGGTGTTATCATCGTTCAATGCACCTCCAAAGTAAACTTACCAACGTCTCGATTGTGAGTGGAGATCATGTGGTTCCGTTGCGTTTTGTTTTTCTCAGTGCATACACGCCTACTTGCAATTATACCTGCAACGACTGCAGACGAGTGTCCCGTTGCAGTCGTTGACTTTGGGACCCTCGTCTGCATACTTTCTGTACCTAGTGATTGCTTGTTTAACTAATAATAAACTGAAATGAAACTGAAACGACGAGACCAGCAGCGTATCGGTATTGAGAGTGGGATGGAAGCCGTCGCGGGTATGAATATGCTCGATGATGAAGTAGCGAGAACCGTAGACTTCGTTTAAGGAACCATAAAAAGAAAACGTAATTGCTTCTCGTATCTAGCTTCTACACAATCAATGTCATCGCATGAATGACACATGACATAACGTCCACCGATGTCCACATTGTGGAGGGTCCCCATAAGATTCTTTCTTTCACACAAATTCACATCATCTTGACTTTGTGTGTTTTGTGGCCTATATTGAAGCGTATTTTTTAGAACGGACTGAACGTTTATGACATTTATGTGTCTTTGTGCCTCTTTTATCGTTCCTGTGGCATTTATATGCTTCAGTACCGCCTTCGTGTGTTTCTTTTAGGCACCGCTTCCTAAAAATAATTTTAACCATATATCAGCGCAGCAAATAAGCAAGGACAAGAACATGCGCTGTATTTGTCCCTCCCTCTGAAACCAGCCATTGACCGAATATATTGCGAAGGAACGTTCTCTAGTTGGCAATTACTTTCCTAATGTCGCGTATTTTCTTGCTTCCCTAGGCATAAACCTAAGTGTCCAACAAGATGCATTATGCATTCAACTGCTTCGCCACGCCCACAGTATTGTGAAGTTACACAATGCGTTTTGAAAGAAGAAGAGATTTCTTTAAGGAACCTTAAGGTGAAGCATAAAAAGCTATAAAGCAACGTTTCAAACAAAATGAAAAGCTTAAATATTATTATCGACTTATAGACCTCGTCGAGGATAAACTTGGAAGCAGTCGAATTCAGGTACTCATCAACTGCATTGTTGCATCAAAACTGCAGCGCTGTAGAAGTGTGCTAAAAAATGCTTACCGAAGTATTCTGACATAATGGCGCATAATCTCTTTAAATGCACCTATACTTTGGGACTTTTTTTTACAATTTATTTGATAATTATAAACAATGTTAGAAGCGTTCTTGTTCTTCGCATGTATCAAAAGCATCACATTTTTCATTTATTTTTTGAACTGACATTTATAGAAACAAAGAACCTAGTAGCAGATAAAGCAATTCAGTTTATTCGGGTGGTTTACATGAAGAAGCAGACAGCACATCTAGGACAAATCGCAGTGTTAATTTAGCTTATTTAGAAAGTTCCGCTAACCGATGGTCCCGTTACAATCATTGCTTATGGGATGCTTAATTTCTGTATCTTTTATGCTACCTTGTTGTAACCTGTTCAGTTTTGGACATTGTGTTGCTCAATGTATGTGAGGGAGGTTTTCTCATTATAGTAGATCGAATTATTGGCCAATGTATCTTGTACAATCTCTTAGACTGAAAGGAACACGCTACAATACAGTCTAAAAAGCTTTCTAATATTTCTATATTTTTCTACTTATGCTATTCTCTCGTGTAGTTGTTCTTCCATGCGTGCGCGTTTTAGCTCCAATTTTAAGATAGCGGTAACTTCAGTAGCCAAACTTCCCTTGCTGTATTGTTGATAAACAAAAATAAATGTGTCTAGTACACCCTTTCGGCAAATAATATCTGAAAACTAATGCGAGTATGATCACTTCTTCTTAATGGATACGACAACACTGCTCGCCAGCTTCAACTGTGTAATAAGGAGTGTGCACTAGAGCGAATAATTAGACAGTCAGTTTACGGACTTAGCCTATTTAGTGAACTCTACACAGCATTTTGTAGTGCTAGCAATGCCATCCTCTTCGAGTTATCAGCTCGAACAAGTGAGAAATTGCGCTGTCTCTCAAAGGCAATTTTAGCGAATCCGCTTTAATTTAAAAGAGAAAAAGAAAGGGAAAGATGTTATCTATTCTCCTCCAAGTTTAGCCACTGAAGCGCTGTCAGCCTAGCTGCGCCACAGAACAACGATACAAAACACAATGAGAAAGAAACTTAGAGGAAACTTCACTTTCGCGACACCACGGACACAAACACACACACGGATGCACCTCGAGACAACGTGTTTGACGACCTTGAGCTCTCGGTTGAGCGTTGAAAAAAAAAACTGCCGCACGTGGCGTGACAATTGGCGCTGCCCGACAACGCGCCGCACACGCAAGCACATAATGTGGGGAGAAACTTAGCGAACTTGCTGGTGGCCGACGAATGAAACGCAACCAAGGCCGCGGCTACTGTTTGCGAGAAACGGGGTGAGCGACGGGCAGGGACATTTACGGTGGCGAGAGAGCCCAGCCAGCCAGGGTCACCACCGCCGCCGCCACGGCTTCCTTAGTTTAAAGAGAAATAGAAACGCTTGAATTTGTTTTTCCGTCCCAGTTCACTCTTTCGTCAGAGAGCACGCCGCCGCGGCTTGCCCCCTTAGGCGAACATTCTCAGACCAGACTCGTGAGAGGAAAAATAACAAGGGCCAAAGCAGGGCCTCCGGCTCTTGCCGCGGCGGCGAGGAGCTCGCGACGGCCTTGAGCACACTGAGTTTTACTTTACGTGACTATACGCCACGTTAGAGTTATCTTCACTGAGGTACCACACTTACATTCACAAAGGAATTCGTATGCTAGAGCGCTTCGAAAACACAGGCGCCAGTCATCCGTGATGGCGAGCATATTATTTAGTCAAGGTGGCCCGCGAATGACCAATGCTTCTCGCAAAAAGAAATAAAGAGAAAAAAACTGCAAGAAAACTGTCATTTCGTCTCCTGCCTGATTTATTTGTTTGCTCACCCACTTAAAACGGCACTAAGGCTGCATTTAGCGCGGTGATTCTATTTCACTTCTATTCCTTTCCTTGTTTCCGCAGTGGTACGTTCTTAATGTGGCGGCAAATGTAATTTGCCGCCACAATATGAACGTAATATTGCGTGTAATATTAATTATTAGCCAACCAAAACGCTGTGCGTGTCATCATTCTATAGTTACTTTCATTCCCTAATGGATGGTGGGAAGGGTTTTTAGGCTATGCGAAAAGTATGGGATCTAAATTATAACAAGAGGAAAATATCGTTTTATCAGATTAAAATGATACATGCTGAACAACATGAAGTTGGAATGACGCTTCATTGCAGCCAGGGTCAAACATGCTGATGCGTGAAAGTACATATACTGGGAATGTTTCAGCAAAAATTTCACGTAATTCTCATGCAAATAAATAAAGCAGCGACTATTTTTCTTTGGCAGCGCGCAACCAACTCCAGTGGGAATCATGCGTACATTGTGCGATAATCAGTGAAAACGCTTCAGTTCAAGTTAACTAGTTCTGCTTTCGGGAAGATGACGCCACTGCACAATCGAGCCTTATCCTGGCTCAAAACATGTCTACTTAGATGAAATACTGAAATTATCCCCATGTCTCTGATGTTTGTCTTCAAGGTCTACCTCCAGATACATTGATATTCCACATAGTTTTGTCCCGCTCTGAGTACGCCAGCCTCTGTGAGAAGAATTATACGAAGAATGCGAATGGCCATTTTGCCACGAGTTCTCACACAGATATGCCGAAACTGGTGCTGGACTCGTGTTATTACTAAACAGGCATCACAGTTTCTTCAAATACACACTGCGAAGTGTCACTAACGATAAATAACAAGATTGTTAATTAGTAAATAGCAGTTATTTAGGAAGTTTATCTATGATTACCCGAACATTTGTGATATCCGCCCCGGCTAATATTGTGTCATAACCGAAAAAGAACAAGACAACCCTTTTATACCTGCTGCTTTGTTGATAACAATTCTAGCCGTGGTGGTGCTACAGGGCACGAAATCGCGGGCGCGGCTCCCGGCAACAGTGACCATGCACCGTTGGGGGAAACCATCGCAAAGCGCTGTATAATATAGCTGAACAAATGACTCGATAGAGATTCCGTCAGCATAGCTGGTAAACATGCAGATGTGGGCAAAATAGTCAAGCTCTTCCTTCAGATCTCCAGTATGTGGCAACCGTTTCATTTGTAAAGTCGCGCTTTCGAATTTGTGTTTGGAAACATATAGTCGCAAGAAGCCTTCCACTTTCCAGACGTAGCACGATGTCTCTCTTTATAAAGACTTTTCCGGAGAGATTTCAATGGCCTTCCCCCCCAACGCCTGAACTGCTCGACTACGCAGTGCCGACGTACTTTAATGCCGTACGAATATGCGATCGCCAAAGTGATGGCTAAAGGCAAACTGCACGCACGAAAGAGCATTCTTTTAATTCGTGCCTTGGTGGAGTTTCCGACGGGCAACAGTTCAACGGGCATCACAGCCACGCACAGGGAGCTCTTGTTAGGGACGTCTACAGGAAATGAAAATCTGTGCGCACACGGTCACTCTAGGGTGCATCTCGCAGTTGCATCCGAGGCGTTGGATGCACAAAGCATGGCGCGCTCGCTAAACGGTAGTCGGGGAAGACTGGGGTCCAAGGTTCTGTCGAGGTTTAAGCATACCTTCACTGCGACTAAAATTTCGGCAGCTGAATATACAGGGTGTCTCAGCTATCACGCCGCACGATTTAAAATGGCGTTAGGCAAAGCCAACCTAGTGCGTATTGTTTCCAGTACAGTGTAGTAGCCGCCCGTAATTTTTACGTTACTGAGATTTAATTAGGTAATCCTAATTAATTATCTAACTCGAAAAGTACTGTCCTGATGATCAAAGTGTCAATGAGAAAATTGTACAACAACATTAAAAACTCCTGATACAGCTTTTTGTTGCTGAATACGCGCTACACAAAAGTGTTTTTTCCGAGCGTGAAAGAAGCCTGCGAATACACGCGATGTGGTTCGAGCGGCCAGTCGGGCGGCAATTCTGCGTGTATTCGCGGGCTTCTTTCACACTCAGAAAAACACATTTATGTACCACGTATTGAGCAGCAGAAAGCTGCATCGGGAGTTTTTCATGTTGCTCTACAATCTTCACATTGACACTTTGATAATTAGGACAGTACTTCTCCAGTTAGATAATTAATTACGATTACCTAATTAAATCTCAGTAACGAAAAAATTACTGGTGGCTACTCCACTGCACTGGAAACAATTCGCACTAGGTTTGCTTCGCCTAACGCCCTTCCTCTTTTTTTAAATCATGCTGCGTGATGACTGGGACCCCCTGTATACCGCCTGCAGTAAATGAGAGCTAAATTTAACGCTCAGTGTTTCCTTTTTATTTACATTTTTACCAGTACCGGTGACATATGGCGATTCAAGCGGCGTTTGTTCACGCCGGCATTCCACTTTCGGGTGCTGGAGAACTACATGTGCCACTTCAACGAGAATGGCAACGTCCTCATCAAGAAACTCGAAAAGCACATCGACGAGAAGCCCAACGAGGCACTGGCAACCTTCCCGCTGATGCAGCACCTGACTCTGGACATCATCGGCCGTGAGCACTCCACTTTTATCACTGCGAAATTATAGTGGCTGCGCTTATACAGTGTGTTTCAAAGACAGGTGTCTCGGGTTAATAAAAATAGGGGCTTCGACAAAAAGAACATTTACTAACAGTATATCACCAACACAGGTAATAATGAGAAAACGTTCGGTAAATGAATGTGTAGTTAATGAATTAAGGGGGTTATTGTAATTGCTGGATTGAAGTTAGTCAGTATACTGAAAGCAGAACCATTTTCTTGAAGTTTTGCGGTTAGCAGCCGTTCCCCGAAACACGCACTCAGAATGACCAGTGAAGTGCATTGCTGCTTCAACTAATAGTTCTCCGTACTTTATTTTTCAGCATTGCGGACTCGTATAAAGTGGAATAGCAACGTATTTTGCTGGAAACTTTTAGTAGTTAATTTTCGAAGCTAATGGAATGGCACGGTTTCAATCGAAAGATTTTGCTCAGAGTAGTGGCAGAGAAATTATGCAATTATAATAGGTCCCCTACGGTCATCAATGCGGAAGTTAATTAGTAAGTCTTGTTATTTACTAATTGCACTGGCGATTATCCCGCAATTATAATGTTTACCAAGTTTTTTTAATTATATATCTTCAGCCACTGTGAAGCATTGTCGCTACAGTTATGAATTGCCTCGAGTCCCCTTTCTTTATTAACTTGAAGGCTGCAATCGCAAAAACACGCGGTATGTGCAATAAAGATTTGTTGAATAATAATATTATTCGTCAATCGATCAATCAATCATTTATTTACTGTGCCCAAGAATAACTATCAGGTCCTAGTGCTGGCGCACGCTTACATTAAAAAAAAAGTTATAAAAAACAGCAGGTGAATGTAAGCAAAAAAAAAAGAACGAATACAAAAAACAATCTTAAAACAAGAGTGTACATACAGCAAGGCACAAAGTGAGTACAAAAGAAAAAGAGGAGAAGGGCTGGTGAACTATGTGTGAAACTATGACACGACAACGCAAAGCTTGGAAAAGAACAATGACAGCGAGTTATGAAAAGTATCGAGATCATGAAAATGAGAGTTATAACGACTCTTACTCTGTGGATGGTTGGGCGTTGGTGATGACAGGCAGGAGCATGGAAAGGTCTATGTTCTCTTGTGACCTTGTGCGGAATACGAAGCATGATACAACTGAGGAGTTCTGGGCAGGTGAATTATACCATGAAGAAGTTTGAAAAGAAACAGAAGTTCAGCGCGATTACGTCGGCAGCGAAGTAGTGGAAATGACAATAATTCAACAGTGCTAGAACAAGGTCCACTGTCCGTGTTAGCAAAGCGGTGACAACGTGTACTTAGAAACGTTTTTTGCACCCGATCTATAATGACCCTGTTGGACCTAGAAATGCAACTCCAGACAACCTATTATTATTATTATTATTATTATTATTATTATTATTATTATTATTATTATTATTATTATTATTATTATTATTATTATTATTATTATTATTATTATTATTTCCACTTCAGAGAACGAATGGCACTGACACACAGCTGTCCTCCATCATAAGTAATACTTCAAGAAGGTTGTTTGGTTACTCGGCATACTGGAAGATATTTAGATATAAATGTTTAGAACCATATGGGGAGAATTCACAAAGTTTTTCGGTCGTAACTGTGCTTCTCCACTAACAGGCTACCTTCGCTAATGATGAGTCCAGTATGACGATTTACATCCATCTGCTCTTGCAAAAAAAAAAAAGACATGTTAGCGTAAGAAGTTTTTTTGTGAATGCGGGCCTTTATTCTTATCACCTGTTAGAAGGATTCTAAAAACAAATAGTGCTTCCGAAATCACGCGCCTTGTTGACGAGCATAGCCTCCTTTCAAGGAGAGTCGCTAGCCGCTGGTCGTAACCATCATGTTTCCTACAATTAGCGCATTGACTTCTTCGGGGTCTCCCCAGTAAGGTTTAAAATAAAGGTTTCTGCAATGCAGAATGTCTCACGACAGTGAAGTGTAACCACCGCCATCTTAGGAGCAGCATGAAAAAGTGGTAGCGCATAGGACGGAATAGAATATGAATCGTTCCCTACATACTCCCTTATGACATAATTAAGTTGGGTAATTTCGCCCTGCGGATCCTGCCCGATGTGCGTCTTTGTGTCAGAAACATTAGGGGGGTTCAGACTTGAACATCTTCGCAA
This sequence comes from Dermacentor silvarum, assembly GCF_013339745.2. Lineage (NCBI taxonomy): Eukaryota > Metazoa > Arthropoda > Arachnida > Ixodida > Ixodidae > Dermacentor > Dermacentor silvarum. Next base: position 247,503,029 of record NC_051154.1, read on the forward strand.
CGCTAATAGAAGACCGCGATATCAATACAAAGCCAAATGTAATATCTCAGTCAGAAGAAAGAACCTTTAACTGTTTTCCTTAATTATCCAAGCATATGCACAAGAGCAAAAAAAAAACTTCTGCTGAGAGTACCCCAGATGGCGCGGCCGGCTTTCACAGGTAAACTAGGGTCAAGCGCTTGATTCACATCTGCAGGCAACAAGCTGCAGAGGCTGCCACTTTTCTTCCATTCCGTCGGCGGCACAAATCAGTCACACATAAAATGGTGTTCTCGCTCTTTGAATTGAGTTGTTAGGTTTAACGACCCGAAACTGGAAAGTGGGTTTTGTGGGGTGCCGTAGTGAAGTACTCCGGATTAATTTTTAACAAACTGTGCCTCTTTAGCATGAACCGGAATCGCATCAGACGAGCGTTTTTGCATTCCGCCTCCATCATAAAAGCGGCCTCCGCGGCCAGGAAACGAGCCTGCGACCTCGTGCTCACCGGCACACTGGCAGTCACTGAGCCACCAAGGCGGGTCTTTTAAGTCTGGCGCCATTGGGTGTTCGAGGAAGCGTGGCGAACGTAGACTATTGCGTATGTTCAATAGCTAAAATAATGGTTATTCGCCGCTGACAACGTCATTAACTAATTACATAACAAATACCAACTTGCGTGAGAGGACGACGCATCAGTTTTATTGTTGTAGTCGTCGTCGTCGTTGTTGTAAAAGTTGGGTCTAACTTCAGTGCAATATATTTGTGAGAAAAATACGGGAACCTAACCCTCGTAGAACTCACTGTCCATAGTTTCACATAAGTATCCTTGACCCAGTTATTTGAAATGTCCGCGCTTTGCTTTTTAGGACCGTCATTTCACACACGAACACGGCGAAAACGGTTTCTTTCACAGGAGTTTCCATGGGAACAGTCCTGGGCATGCAGACTGACACAGGGAACCCCTTCGGGAAAAACCTCAACAGGTAATATGCTTTCTGATCATATAACTGTGCCAAAGAGAGGAAACTCAAAAGCCTAAGGCAGCCCTCAAGACGACACAATAACGGCCACTCAGTCAGCCAAAAAGTGCTCAATCGGGAAAAAAACTGCTAAACGTCTAGCATCGGTTTCCACATCCATATTCTACAAGTAACATCAATGTACACATTCAAACACCTAGAAGTTTGCGTTAGTAATTCTTTTTTCCGAACGAAGGACCAAATTAGGAATGCTTTTCATTCGCAAGTGATGCTTGTCATCTGTCGGCAGCATTCCGTCTTATGTCCAACGTAAGAATTGGCTGACATCTACTCTTACAAACAGTTCTAGCGTTCTGGCGAGCAGTTCTAAGATTTTTTGTGAGCACTGCTCCAAAAGTGCTACTCATCATTCAGTTACTTGGTTTTTTTTAAGTCTGATTCTTTAAGATTGACGTCTTCCCAAAATTGCATGCTTCTCTAATTTAACAACCCCTAATAATACCTCAGCAAATAACAACCACGGAAGTGTAGATATCATCTTATAGGAGTCATTTTGTATTATTTTCAGATTGTCCTTTATGATCGTCTTGCGGGGCTTCAGGCCATGGATGTGGATACAGCAAATATACGACCTCACGTACGAAGGAAAAGTTTTCAGGGAGACCCTTCTTGACATGGAGAAATTTAGCATGTCGGTGAGTTGGCCTACAGCGGGTTTCATTTTCTATTATTTGATTTTCGATCGAATAATTTACTCTTAAAATCGCGAGCAGCATAGATCCTTACTCGGCCTGTGAAGATGGGTAATGTTAAAAGACCGAATCCACTATAGAGCGCAATGACAGAGCTAATGTAGCTAATTAAATTATTAACCAATTCACCTTTAATTATTCTCTTTAGGATACACGTTGAAACTGCCAATTGGAGCTGAGAAGTAGAGAAGTCATGTCTGCTTAATGGATGTCGTATGACTAGTACCACTTCCTAGATCACCACCATCATCAGCCTATATTTATGTCAACTGCCGGGCGAAGGCCTATGTCTGCGATCTCCAATTACCCCTGTCTTGCGCTAGCTGATTCCAACATGCACCTGCCAGTTCCCTAATTTCATTGCCCCAGCTAATTATCTGCCATCTCCGACTGACCTTCTCTTACCTGGGCACTCATTTTGTTACTCTAATGGTTCACTGGTTATCTACCCTACGCATTACATGGCCTGTCCAGTTCCATTTTTTTCGGTTAATGTCAACTAGAATATTGGCTATACCCATTTTCTCTCTGATCCACACCGTTTTCTTCCTATCTCTTAACGTTACACCTAACAATTTTTGCTCCATTGCTCTTTGCGCGGTCCTTAACTTGTTCTCGAGCTTCTTTGTTAACCTGCAAATTTCTGTCCCATATGGTAGCACCGGTAGAATGCAATGATTGCACACTTTTCTTTGCAACGACAGTGGGACAGCGGGAAGCTCCCAGTCAGGATTTGGTAATGACTGCTGTATGAACTCCAATCTATTTGTACTCTTCTATAACTTTCCTTCTCATGATCAGTGCCCTCTGTGAGTAACTGACCAAGATAAACATACTCCTCTACAGACTTTAGAGGCTGACTGGCGATCCTGAATTCTTTTTCTCTCGCCATTCTATTGAAAATTATTTCTGTCTTCTACATAATAATCTTCATCCCCACTCTTAAACTCTCTCGGTTAAGGTCCTCAATCATTTGTTGCAATTCGTCCCCAGTGTTGCTGAACAGGACAGTGTCATCTGCAAACCAAAAGTTACTGAGATATTCGCCGTTGATCATCGCTCCTAAGCATTCCCAGGCTCATAGAGCTCATAGATTGAATACTTCTTCTAAGCATGCAATGAATAGCATAGGAGAGATTGTGTCTCCTTGCCTTACCCCTTTCTTGATAGGTAATTTTCTACATTTCTTGTCGAGAACTATGGTAGCTCTGGAATCTTTATAGATATTCCCCAAGATATTTCCCAAGATATGCCTTCTGTACTCCTTGATTACTCAGTGCATTTATGACTGCTGGCATCTCTACTGAATCAAATGCCTTTTTATAATCTATGCAAGCCATGTATAGAGGTTGATTTTACTCCACATATTTCTACGTTACCTGATTGATAACATGGATTTGATCGATTGTAGGATATCCATTCCTGAATCCAGCCTATCCTATTGGTTGATTGAAGTCAAGCGTTTCCTTGATTCTATTGGAAATTACCTTGGTGAATATTTTATTTGCTGAAACAATATTTTTATTGCTGAAAGCAAGCTAATGGGCCTATAATTCTTCAATTCTTTAACGTCTCCCTTTTTATAGAAAACTGTAATGTTGGCATTCTTCCAGCTCTCTGGTACACTTAAAGTCGTGAGGCATTCGTATAGGCTCCGTACAGTGAACAGAGGGCGCTACAACCGAATATGGCAAAACGCCGTGCAGCGCCAATGGTGGTAGGAATGTGAAACACTGAGACGGCCGCTCCGAGCCCCGCGGCAGCGACTGAACGTGTTTCAACGCGCGCGTGACGTTCAAAATGTCGCGTGTGTTGTTTTGCGGCTTTAAGCCGATAAGCTGTATTGAAAAAACTTTCGTGCGCCTATACTCGACAAAGGAGACAAGCTGTATGTGGCGGACCACGTTTACGACGTGAAGGAGACCGACGACGCCGACTTGAAGGCGTCGTCGGTCACTCTCAGCAAGGGAAACAAGTGTACGACGTTTCCTTGCAGGTAGGGAGAACATGCATGCATTTTTATATCAGCAAGTGGTTTTGACGCATAAGCGGAAGCGCACACGCTACCACGACTTATTGGAGGAAAATCTGTGGTGCAAGTTAAACGAAGACGAAGAACACACAAACAGGACGTGAGCTTGCGGCGCATTGCAACTAGCTCAAACCAAGATTATGCTACCGCGACGTTTCTTAAATGAGAACAGTCCCAAATCAACATTCGGTGATTACACGTCGTTTTTGCTACGTTGCCAGGTATTCCGCTGCATGGTCACAGAAATGTCCAACTGCAGCTCTGCTATTTACAGTATTTCGTTCATTTCGTGGCCGACGTGCGCAGAAACGCATTTTTGCAAATCTATAAATGAAGCGTTTCTAGGTGTTGATTTTTCCTTTATTGGCTACTCCGCCGTTCACGAAGTGTTTGGAGCAGATCCTGCTCGGTCTGCTTCGGCATCCACGGCGAGCGGTCATTCTCCCCGAAGAAAAGAAGAGGAGCATGATTGCGAATACTACGCAGTTCATACTGACGACACAGTGCCCTACGCATGCAGCCGCAAGCAAGGGCGCACATGCTGTAACCGAATGACGAGGCGGTAAACGAGGCAAACACGCCACAAAGCGCTTACGAGAGAGAGAGCAGTCTCACGGTGGGCGCCACTTGGTGAAGGCCTTTAAAGTTTAGATGTTACACGCACCATCACTACCCCCAAAATCAACGCAAACCGAGTTTACTTACATCGCTGAAAACATCATAAAAAAACGCAATTTAACATTCAACTACCGGACTGCAAGCATGCAAGCAAATCAACAGATTCGCATGCAGCCTACAAGAGCATTTGAGGCGCAAATTCGCGCGTAAAATTTCGGGCTACGCAAGCTTGCTGTGCAAAACGTGCTCCATACACTTCCAACCGCGCTAAACACACAAATACAGTTGCAGAACCTCAAGCAGCTATAGACTTGGCTAGACCTTAAAGCATATAGTTACATTGACACTAGGAAAACGCTGTTTTTAGAATTACTTAACTCTTCGAACAGCAACAATCCATCTTTTTCGTCGTTCTTGCTCCCACGGGCGGCCAGGAAATCGGTACAATTTCACGCCAGGCTGGCCTTCGTGGCTGTGGCAATTTTTTACGCAGCAGTAGCGGCACTTGTTCTTCTTCCTTTTCCGTACGCTTTCAGTCGATGGATTAGAATTAGTCGAGCTGAAGGATGACATTGTCTCAACGCCCGAAAAGACCGAACAGCACCATCGAAGCCGCGCCTACGAATACCCCCGCGCGCTTTGGCCGTCTCATTATTGTTGGCGGCGCTGCGACAGATGTCGCAGCAATCGCAGCAAACTTCACTGAGCGGAGCCTATAAAGGGCCGCAAGCTTTTCAAGCAGGATATCTCCTCCATCTTTGATTAAATCGACTGTTATTCTATCTGCTCTCGCCACTTTTCCCCGGGTCATGTCTTGCAAATCCCTTCTAACTTCATCCCTAGTTATAGAAGAAGCCTCTATATGCTATCATCACTATACTTAGAACGAAGGTAGCGTGGCTGCTCTGGGTAAAGTGAGTACTCTGGGTACTTCCCAGATTTCAGTCCGCAAACTGTGCTACGAAATACATTGGTGCTCTATTTAATAGTTTCTTAAAAACCTCCAACAGCTAGTGGCGTTATAACCGGAACGCCGCAAATACACGGATATCTAGAAAAAGGAACTAGTCTTAGGATTTCTGCTAAGCAGACGTGACTTTACTACTGCTCGACTTTAATTTAGCAATTTTAGCGTGTGTCTTCAAGATAATATTTAAAATGTTGTTAAACAAATATTTTAGTTAGCTGCCTGGATATTACAATTTCTCGTGCATATAATTTTTGCCTTTTCCCGAAATTCACCTGAAAGCGCGATGAACATTAAAGGTAAAGAGTGGGGCTCGGTGCACGTGAGTCGGAGATTCCCAAAAATAGCCAAAAATCAGTTCCATAAATTTTTGGAGCATGTACGCCGCAGTCCCAGTAACTTCCTCAATCAAATAAAGTTTTTGCTTCATATTTTCCCTTCACTAGCTACTCGTTCACGAAGGATTTTGTTCAGCGCGTCTTAATATTCGCTGTGGTAAAATTATTTTAATAATCCTCTAAAGCAGGGGCACAACGCGCCCAGGAGGCCTTCGTGAGCCCTAATATCATTTTTATAGTGCTCATTGCTTGTGGTAGCTTTATACTTTCCCCGCCTTCTTGTCTAGGACGATACAGACGTACCAGAAAAAGACATCCAGTGTTGCTTTGTCGAAACTGGCATGCTACGAGCACATGAAACCGTTCTTCAGTAGAGCGGGTTTATTCGAACTGCTAGAAGCGTTTTTCAAATGCCACATAGGGGTCCTGGAAAACCCGTTGGGCCTACTGACAGTGATAAAAACGTCCATGAATGTTATCTAGAGCCAAGAAAAATAAAATCTAAAGCAAAGAATGCAGGGGTGAGCACTATTATTACTTCACCCCTCTATAAGTTCACTTCCTTGGCAATGGCTGCCAGGCGGTTTGGAGTCTCGCTCACCCAGAAAAGTAGAAATCAAACAAGAATAAATAAAACCAAGGCGAAAGCCCATATTCATTCTACAAGCACGTCAAGATAAAGTGCTCTGCTAGCCACACGACTCGCACCAAAGGGCACAGGCCGTACTTGGTATGCAAGTTGTGGAGGCTTTGTAGGAATTCAGGGCACCAACTGCTGTGAATGTGCCTATGAAACCTACGTGGCGGCCCACGTGGACTACTATAAGTGCCCCACTTTCAATCAATCGTGTTATTTTGGGGGGTTGCCTGACTTTGCCCACTCTACCTGTCTCATTTTGCCCAAGAATAGGGGCAAAATGAGACACCTCCGGCTTTTTAAAAGCAAGTTTTATTACTTATGTTAATTGCAGCGCCACAATTTTCACTAACAAAGAAGGCAATGACCAAAGGAACAATGTGATTGCAAGCACAGCTTTCAACGGCGGGACACAGCACACAGCGAAAAAAACACAGGACAAAGCGCTGTTCTGTGGTTCTTTCGCTGTGTCCTGTGGTGCGCTATTTAAAGCTGTTGTTTAACAAGATGTACCAACCAGCCCAAATGAACACGCTGTTAATATAATCTCATTTCTCGAATTCATAAATATAAACAAAAAATCAGTATCAAATAAAAAATTTATGTCTCATTTTGCCCCGTCTTACCCTACGACTTGCAGCTGCAAAAATATCCTCTAGTTTTGGTAGTTTTTTGTTGAGATAGCAAATATAACGGCACTCTACAGCGACCGTGCGTAGGCGTCATGTTCCATATGTATATATATATATATATATATATATATATATATATATACACGTGTCACGGACACCTACAACCCGCTTTGGACGGCGAAAGGAAGAAATGCCGCTATAGCAATAACATTAGGCATGGTTACCCCCCCCCCCGCCTTTGGAAAAAGGAGCTTCAGCATGGTAGGTTCGCTTGCAAAAGGTCACGGGTAACTGCATGACGTCAAGCTCCCTGCTGGTTTTTGTGAGCGAATGTTTACTGCACTGAATTAGTGAGCGAATGTTTACTGCACTCTTTACTGTCCACAAAATTACTAGATGAATTTCGTGTAGTATTATAATACTGTGCTATCACTGTCAATACCTCGCCTTTGAGGCAAAGCTGTGAGTTTTTTTCTGAGGTTGCCAGAAACATACCAGCGAAGCGAGTTTTCGCTAGGCTTTTGTCGCGACACAATAGATATGCATGAGGAACAGGTTGTGTTTGATGTTAAAGTCAAGTTAAACTTTTACTTAACAAGTGATTGGGCGAAAGTTCACCTTGGCTTGTTTAAATCGTGGAACATGTGCACAGCGCTGCGTCTCATAGACATGATGATTTCAGTGGGCATTCAGCAACCTTGCGTTATCCGGGAAGGGCTAGGCAGATAAAATGACAAAGCGGGCCCACGAACACACCGACATGCATCATTTATTACTCTGTTCAGCCATGACATCCACACACATCTTGAAGAAACTTCCCGCTCAGTGATTTATGACAATATTGTTTAGCAATACAGCGAAAATATTGATTCTGTATGCAATAGCCTGAACAAAAATTCAGACTTTCTTTTAACTAACCGAAAGATGTGGAAGCTTTGTTTCATTTACTCCGGCTAGGTGTTGCCTAAACTAGCCACTTCCAACGTAAAACTGGGTGCACCGAATCCTAATGGTGTGTTTGGGGTGAATCAGATAAGGACATTTCACGTATGCTATGTCTGCTTTATGTCCAGCAGAGGCTAGAACTGTGCGTCAAGTTTGCAATTAGGAGTCATACGCTTGCTTTAGAGGCTATTCTCGGACGGTAGCCTTATACGAACACTTAAATTGGGGGCATTATGTGCTGTGGGTAACTCATCCAACTCATCTAACCATTTGATCGAGAGCGGTCGTACGAGTGATGTCTAAGACGGGCGCCAAAGTTTTGACAGGGAGACTCGTCTTCCTCAAGGATTTTTGTCTTCGTCAGGCCAACAACAATAAGATGCTGCCATGACGGAGAAGACGGAGAACTTGTCCCGTTCTGAAAACGTTGGCTCCATTCTGAGTCATTCCTTGACCGGCCAGTGTTGATCAGGGCCCGTATTCACAAAAAGCACTTACGCTAGAATTGTTCGCGAGAGAAAATTCCAGCCAATACTGATGTTGGACGCAAGTGTTCTTTGCCAATGGTAAAGAACACTTACGATCGACAAGATTGGTTAATTCTGCCTCAGAATTCGCTATCTTCTTGTGAAAGTTTGTCTTGTTTGTATCATAGAACTACTGGTTTCTTTCTTATTTACCCGCTGCGTGTAACTTAGGAGCCGTTATGGCTGAGCTCGAGGTCGCGGGTTCGATCCCGGCCACGGCGGCGGCATTTCGATATGAGAGGAATGGAAGAATGCTCGTGTAACTAGATTTAGGTGCACTTTAAAAAGCACCAGGGGCATAAAATTAATCCAGAGTCTCTCACTACGGTGTGCCTCATGATGTGATCGTGGTTTACGGCACGTAAAACTCCATAATTTAATTGTTTAATGTTTGTTTCTCATTTGCTTCAGGTCCATCAGTTCAAATAATATTGGGACTCAGAGCATCTAGCTTATGTAGAAGCAAAATGCAGTACAACTGCAGTAAAATTATAATTACAACTAAATGGTAAGAACTGTAGCCATGTATTCGCAAACTTTTCCTAACTGAAGCCAATTTAGCATTGTGTGCAACATATAAGACACTCTACTCAGCCTGTTGTAAGAACGCCCCACTGTTTTCACACCAACGTGTCGTTTTCGTTTGTTTCCATGCAGGTGATGCAACAGCGTAAAGAGAAACTGCAAGAGATGGAACTGAACAACGAAGCTGATGGTGATGGTGAGGGCTAATGGTGATGAGCAAGATGAGGAGGGCGAGGCTTACAGCAAACCCATCGGAAAGGAGTCCATCGTCCTCGACTACCTGCTGAAGAAGCATCTCGAAGAGAGCAGTTATACCATCGACGAGGTCAAGAAGGACATAGACACCATAATATTCGGAGTACGTTGTGAGATTTTTTTTTCTTCTTTATAAGCTATACATCTGTAAAATAGAACACCTGTGGCAGATCGCGCAATAGCACTTCATCAGGACCGGTATACACGAGACGTTTTTACGCTATAATTTTTGTCAAAACAAATTACAGCCAGTCCTGATGCCGGACGTATTATTACCGAAGGCAGCCAGCCAATGGCCCGGAGCATCTACGAACGAGCAGCTTTGTGAATTTCGGCCCCTGGATTGCTTGAAACGGGCACATTACTTGCAACACTATATAACAGCGGCCTAGCAAGGGATGTCGCTGTAGCTAGCGGTTTGTCAAAGATGAGTGCTGACAAGGGCGATAAGGACAACTACCCGGTTCATTGTGTTAACTCTTCAGATGAGCGTTGACTAGCGTGAAGTATCCCGAAATTATGCCTATGGGTTTTATTCGCATGTAGTAACACCATCAGTGCTTTCCTACATTTATCATCATCAAAAGCTCTCCGCGCGGCTCTAGATACCCCTATGCCGATCTAGAAATTGCGATGATAAATGAAATGATGCGCACAGGACATACGACACTTAACCCGCACATGGCACAACAAAGTGTCTCATTGAAACCGGTGTATCGCAGAAAAATTAAAAGCGTTTTCGTAGCACGAGACGCACAGGCGGCACCAGTCTACGCTTTAAGTATAGATGTTCTAGTTCAAGGTGTGAACCCTAAGGTACATTTAGTACCTTAAGGTTCTGACGCAAAGAGTTTGCAGTCAGGGTTCAGACTGCAAAGAAATTGCAGTTGTGGATTGAGTGCGCTACGTCGTTTCACAGATTGCACGCAAGGCACCGTGATGATCCTGCCTGCTTAGTTTTACACAAAAAGTTGTTTGTATATGCAACGTGCAGACGAGTACGGTGCAGACGGTATGTTACTGAAGAAGTATGTTGAAGGTACCGAGTCGGTGGGCATTAGGGTGAATGGTAAAGCGGTCCCGTCCTAGCAAAACAGAAAGTGATATGATCGTGTGGTACGGAACAGCGGTTATGTCCAATCCCAACCTAGAGGGCTCTCAGACAGCGGACAATGATGATCCGGTTGACATTACCATATATATATATATATATATATATATATATATATATATATATATAGTAACTGGATTTGTCAATGGGTCAAGCGTAATTAGCAAAATGAGAAGCACAACTTCGCAGTTAGGTTTATTTATCCCAACAGAATTGTGGTCGGTGTGACCGAAACTGTTGGGTAAATATACACCCAAGATAATCCCGCAGTTGTGCTTCTCATTTTATACATATATATATATATATATATATATATATATATATATATATATATATATATATATATATATAGGTTACTTTAACGCTTGGAGGCTAGTGACGCACGAGCTGTGTCATCGCACTGGAGATCCTAGGACACTGAACACGACCCCACTAGCTTATTCGGAGTTAGTGTGTTCTAGGTCCATGCTTTATAACAATTATGTTCATTCTTTTCATCTTTTTTGCCCTTCGTCAATGCTTCGCATGAAGCCACGTCCCCGCTATTGCTGAGATCGGCCACGTACTCCGTGGGATGGATGACAAGAAAGCAATAGAATAGAGGAAAAACAATGCTTGCGTAATACAGCACCTAAAGTCGGGATCAGAATTAGGCTGTGCTAATATTCGGGGAAATTTAACACCCCTACATATTATCATCATCATCAGCCTATATTTGTGTCCACTGCAGGACGAAGGCCTCTCCCTGCGATCTCCAATTACCCCTGTCTTGCGCAAGCTGATTCCAACTAGCGCCTGCAAATTTCCTAACTTCATCACCCCACCTAGTTTTCTGCCGTCCTCGACTGCACTTCCCTATCATTGGTATCCCGTCTGTAACTCTAATGGTCCAACGGTTATCCATCCTATGATTGCCCATCGCCTACATATTATGAGCCCTTTAAAGGGGTCATCACACGAAACTTTCGAGCATAAATTATGCACTACATGTTAAAACGTACGAGTCCCATAGAAAGCTAGCGAAATTTGAGTACGTTCGCTGAAGTATAAAATTTCTATTTGAATTTTTAATGTCGCAGTTGAACCGTAACGCACTCTGGCGTCACTGAGGGGTGACGAAGTGAATGGACACCCCCGGAAACGGCGCCCTCTGGTAACAGAAGCCGGTCTCGAAAGTCATGCTTTTGGATACTGCAAATACCGGAAGTGATTGGAGAAGCTGGAAATACGTCATGGCTGCCATGCGTCGTTTCGCTTTTGCATGTGCATCTCGGCATGTCTCTGGCTTGTGGCTGCTTTTCATCGCGCAAGTGAAAGAATTGCGGGCACAATTCAGCAACGACGGCATTGCTACGCCATTGGGTGCTATAGCATGCGGAGAGGAGCGTCAGATGTGGTCTCTGTTTCAAAGCAGACGCCACAGCGGAGGCGTCTCAATTGCTGAAGTCACACAGCCTTACCAAAATGGCGGTTGCTGTCGATGTGAGGAGTTGAGAGGCAGTGAGTTCAAATTGGAATTTCCGGTTAAAATGTGTGCTGAGAGCTAAGTTTTTTGTGTGTATAACCACATTGAACCCACTACTTGCAGTTACAAATATAAACTGAGAACTGTTGGGCGACCGTGTCATGGCCCTTTAAGACTTTCCCTGCAGCTTTGAGCTCGGCTGGGTTCTTCGGGCACAAACGAAATCTCCTGCAGACTGTGGCTTTCAGATGTCTTCACGAAAGCATCTTGCTTCCTCATCAGAATGGCAAATAGCGCTGTCTGCAATATCCGCAACAGCGAAGATGCGGTTCACTGTCTCTTGTACTACCATCCTCAATTTCAAGTTTGAGACGACCGCTCTGCACTGTTCTTATACGACTAGACGATGAGCAACTGGTAGCCATGAAAGAGATCAAATTTGTCATTCTTCGGGCACAATGCTTTGAGAGCGCTGTTACGTTTTTCTTGGCCGAGTAGTTAGCGCGAGAGGGGCTGACTGGACGCCAGTGTTCCCCTCGCGTACACAAGGACCCTTATGCAGAAGAAGGTCTTAGGCTTGAATTGTTCTTAAGAAAATATTCCAGCCAATCCAACCGATACTATTAGCGAATTCGGCCGACCTATGACAAACATCACTTACGAACGAAAAGCTTTGGTAACATGGCCCCGGTGCTAAAATCACTAATCTTTTAGTTCGTAAATGCTGCTTGCTATTGGCAGGCCGCCTTTGTTAATATTAAGTCCAACTTCCCGATTGGCTGGCATTTGCTTTAATCAACAGTACTAGTGTGAGAACTTTATTACTGAACTGGTTATAACTGTATTACCGACCCTGTTATATGCGTCTGTTTTCTTTTTTCTTCTTCTTTTTCGTCTTCCAGCTCGCTCCTATGCCTTCTCTCAAACTAGCGTAGTCAATTAGGTGCTCCTTTGGGCCGAATCCACAAAGAATTGCTTTCGTTAGGGCAGTTTGCTATCCGTCAGCCGCCCTTCCTCATTATACAGGGTGTTTCAGCAAGAACTTTCAAAAATTCTTAAAGGTTGCCTATGGCAGATAGCACAATTTTAATTGATGAGCTGGTCTACCCGAAGAGGTGGACATTACTCGCACAAGAAACTGAAATGCGTAGTCAAATAATGAACAAAAAAATCACTAATAAAATTTTTAACTAATTGCATGATGACCATATTGCAATTTACAAATTGTAGCCGTGGAGTTTGCAAGGCGGATCCACTTGGAACGAATTCTCGTGATGACACCAGTTTGACTAATGAACTTATTGACTAATGAACTAATGAACTTGACTAATCGAATTGACTGATGAACTTATTAGTTAATTACTTAACTACACATATTGCAATTTACGAATTGTAGCCGGCGAGTTTGCAAGACCATTCCCGAACTTCGCGGAGAAATACATTTGCGTTCCAGTTAGTTTCTAACAAACCATCGCTTTATGCATTGAAGCACAAAATTAACTGGAACGCTAATGCATTTCTCCGCAAAGTTCGGGAATGGTCTTGCAAACTCGCCGGCTACAATTCGTAAGTTGCAATATGTGTAGTTAAGTATTTAACTAATAAGTTCATTAGTCAATTTTTGTTAATTAGTCGAATACGTGTTTTGATTTCTCCTGCTACTAATTTCCACCTCTTGGAATAACCTAACTCAACGATGAGAATTATGGCACCTGCCACAGGCGATTTTTAAAATCTCCGTAAAGCTTAACTTTGAACACCCGGTAGAATGCCTGGCATCTGCTCTCACGAACAATTCTAGCGTGATAGCATTTTTGTGAATGCGGGCCCTGTTTCATCACCAGACCTTTTCCCTTTTCATTCTTTCTCTCAATAGACATATTTTCATAGTCGGTCAGGTAGCTTTCCTGCATTGGTTAAGCCACAATAACAATACAATACAATACAATACAATACAAGTTTATTTCTCTTTGTGGTACAGTTTAAACACAAAGAGCGGACGCCGAGCAAAAAGCTGCTTTTTGCAGCTTGAGAAACGCCCTGCGCCCGTAGGTCACACGTTATTCAGACAGATGCCTTCTACACACAAAATGTAGAAACAGCAATACCAACGATTGCTTAAGACTACGATTTAAAATTCACTGAGACTGACTGACATACTTGCATCGGTCAAAAACATAAGCAACCCAAATAAAATATAAATCACATATCTAACATAGACACTTCTAATAAAACGTACTGGTATCAGTAGGTCAATATTACAACCATTTGTATAAATAAAGAAATGACATGTACGATACTCATAAGCTAGAACAGGTCAGAGAAATAATTACTAAATATTTTCAAACATATAAAGGTGGTTAATCAGCATGCCCTTTAGAATTTGTTCAACAAAAATGTTATTTACATGAAGAATATTAAGGTACCTCAGTAAGACATATGATGGAGACTGTTGGCGATATGTAGTGCGACAAAAAGGTTGGCACCATTGGACAGAATTTCGGGTATTGTGAGCAGGTATGGGACAGTTTAGTTTGAATAAGGACAAGAGTCTGTCATTATTACCCAGAACTGCGGTTTTGTACATGATCAGTAATTTGTAGGGATACAACTCGGTGACTTTGAGGATATAAAAAGCAGTGAAGTACGAGTGTGTGTACCATGCTACATTCGCGATAAGACGTATTGCTCGTTTTTGAGCAACTAGAATTTTTTTTTTCATTCTGTTTCGTCATTTTGCCCCATATCGTAAAACAGTAGGAAATAATTGGTAGTCTATATGTATTATATATCAAGATCTTTGCCTGTTGAGGAAGTACGTGTCTATGGCGATTTACTATACTGTTTATTCTGTTTATTCTTTAACCTTACGCTATCGACATGCACATCCCAACTAAGTGATTCAGTAAAAACCACGCCTAGGCTTTTTACAGCTGGTACGATCTCAATTTTACTATTCCCTAAAACAAGATCAAAGTTACAGTGATGTATTCTGGTTTTTCGGTCTAAACAAAATGCCTTTAGTTTTATTTGTATTAATCTTCAAGCAGTTTTTGAGTGCCCATTGCCGCAAGTATTCCAAAAGATAATTGCCTTTATTAAATACATCTTGTTCTGTTTTACCTGAAATTAACATGGTTAAGTCATCGGCGTATGCTATGATATTTACTGCAAATGTGGCAAAAAATATCATTATTGTAAAGAGGGAACAGTAGAGGCCCTAAAATGCTTCCTTGTGCTACACCGTATCGGATGGGTGCTAGTCTGAAGAATGCACGATTGTGAACAACCATCTGTTTTCGGTGTTTCAGGTGGGACTCCAATAATCTTACGCTATTTCCTCTTATTCCATAGTGTTGGAGTCTTTGTATTAGTAGGTCGTGATTTAGGAGATCAAAAGCTTTCGAAAAGTCAAGATATAACTTGAGTACTAAAGTCAATATATATAACCTGAGTACTAATTGTTTTGTTTCAAATTCATCAATTTTATTGTCCTTATGCTTCATCAATGCTGCTTCTGTGGACATTTTCTGTCGGAAACCAAATTGACAATCAGATAAGACATCATGTTTCATTAAGAACTTGTTAATTCTGATATATATTACTTTTTCTAGGCCTTTTGATAACACTGGAAGAATCGAGATTGGTCGAAAGGTAGACAAGTTTGATGCATCACCCCCTTTATGGATGGCAGTAACTTTCGCTACCTGCATTTCTTTGGGAAAAACGGCTGTACCAAGAGCAAGGTTATAAATGTGCATCATCACTGGAGCTAACAAGTCGATAACATACTTAAAAGGTTTTATTTGGAATCCATCTTTGTCTTCAGCTTGTTCGAAGATTCGAAAACACTGTAATTATCTCACTTTCTGTTGTGGGAAACATGAAAAGAGAATGTGAAACACCGGGTGCTTGATGGGCGTAGTTTGTGGGAGTGCTAGAACAACACAATGTTTCAGTAATAATAATGAAAAAATTATTAAATTCATTAGACAGGTGTTCTACACTAAGTGCAAGCCCATCCTTCGTAAGCGACGTTACAATGTTTTTAGAACGGCAGTTTAGAATTTTATTCGGACAACGTATTTCTGCGAGGGCGAAGATGTGTGGGCTATGCACAATATGAATCGTACGATATATGTGTATCACACACAGAATTGCTTGGTATTGTGTTTAATGTTTAACTGTTCCCGAATTCACAGAACATTTTTTTTTCTAAAAGCGCTTTGCTATTGGCCGGCCACCTTTGCGGATATGGTCAATGTCTCAGTTAGCTAGCACCTGATTTCATGGATAGTTTGAGTTTAGGAGTGTTTTCATTAATACAGGTTCTGCTAGTTTGGTCATCAGCATTACGTAATATTTCGGGGAAGGTGTAGGGGGTAAGAGGGGTTATTTCGAGCATAAAGGGGCTATTTCGCATAATTATAACTACCTGCAATGCAAAGTGGTTGAACTATAAACTGTCGTTCTTTTCTTCAACTCAGCGTAACAATATCAGTTCTGCGGATGTTCACAAGGTAAAGGACGTTTCTTGATGGTAAGATGACTTTGACTTCTTTTTACCGCAGGGAAATGACACGACCACATCTGCGATGAGCTGGGCTTTCTACCTTCTGGGACTCCACCCGGACAAGCAGGCCAAGGTGCACGCAGAGTTGGACGAAGTGTTCGGCACCGACCGTGACCGCGACGTCACTAAGGCTGACGTCAACCAGCTCAAATATCTTGAGTGCTGCATCAAGGTGCGCGTACAGTACCAAACTCATCCTGAGGCTACGCCTTTAAGTAATGCATATCCTATAAACCACAATGTTTCTTCAATTTCGTAAAGTGTAGCTGGATTTGTAAAGCCGTCCACAACACCATTCTGCTCTACACCTAACATTATTCTGTGATTACAATGTTTCTAAAAGAAAGCTTTGTGGCTGACGAAAGATTTGTTTTTATCAGGGAAACGCCTTTCGCGGGTGGTCGCTCTAACGTCTCAGCTAACGAGGAGGGTAGCACACGACACTGTGAGGATGAATTTATTGAGAACTGGAAATTTAGGAACATTGAACCTACAAGTCAGTGCTGCTGAAACCCGCAAGGTGGCGGAAAAGCCTTGGTTCTGGCTTTGATCCTTTGGCCAGGAAGAAATTTTCCTAAAATGCGAAGTTTGGTTGTGAGAAACGCAGGTGGGGTTTCTTTTGTAGCTCTATGCAAGGTGGATGACAGTTTTCTCCCTTTCATGAAACTTCCTCTACCTTGTGAACGTACGCAGAAAGGATATTGTTACGGTGAGGTGAAGAAAAGAATGACAGTATGTCCCAAGAAGACGAAAAGACAACACTGCCTTCCGTCTCTTCCATCTCCGTCAACATTCTGTTCGTCACCTAACCGTAACATGCGTAACAATATGCTTTTCAGAGTTTTGCGGGCAAGACATGGGCACCCATGAATCTAAGGAATCTCCTTATAGAAAATAGAGCAATGTCTACACACTAAAACAATCCCGTTACAGTTCCCGACAAAACTGATTGTTTTCAACGTGTGGTATTGATCTCAGCTATTGATCAGCCTTCTGGCGGCGCTGTGACTGAATTGGAACCGTAATTACGAACTCATTGCATCATGCCAGCCTTAATTTACACTTGAGCGCTTCTCGTTGTGGTGTAGATATTCGGCCTTCGTATCGTATATCGCAAGGAATAGCGCAATAGAGCACGGAGAAGAGAAGGACACGACGCAATGCATTGTTTTATTTGCGCTATTCCTTGCAATATGCCATCTTTGTCGGATAGCGTGAAGGTGCGACATGTCCTAAGCAAAAGGGGGAATTAAGTGAGTTCCTGAACTTACAGCTTGCATAAAGATATCCGAGACTCTTACAGACAGAGTAGGGTAGAAGAGAAGGTTGTCCGGAGAGGCTGTAGTGCGATGTCCGTGGGATGCTAAACGTGCTGATAATCGCGCATGGTGAGCTACACTAGTTCATTTATAGAGTATAGGTGTTCAACTCATTCTCAGCCGCAGTTAATAGTATGCAATGCACATTTTCTATGTCTTCGGGGGCAAAGAATAAACATGCTTATTCACTTGAGCTTTACTGGAGAGGCTTATTTACGTTTCATGACAGATCTGGGTGCTAAAAGCAATACTTTGTTTCCAAAAGTCAACATGTTGCCTTCCACTTTTTTCTCAGTTGCCACAAGTTCCTCTTTTTAATTGCATTTTATTGCGATAGCAATTATATGAACACTTCAACCGGATTTCTGCCGTCGGCGTCGCCGTGAGGTTCCGTATAAAGTCCAAGGGCGATAAAATCGTCGCCGTGCTCCGTATGCGCAAGTGAAAGCGCGCGGGGGACGCGCGCTATCACGGAGAGCGAACGCACGGCGGAAAGCAAACGCGACCGTCGCGCAAAAGGGCGTGGGGGTATGGGAGGGAGGGAGGCGGGGCGATGCTGTGCTGCTTCACCAAATGCTTATCTTGCAATCGGGCGCAAGGAGAACTGGCCACTCAATCTCCCACGCGAAAGCAAGAAAGTGGGAAGGCAGTGCGGGAGGGAGGGGGAAGGGGGCAGCTTCTCATCTGCCAACAACTTCTCCTCTGCACAACTCCTCTGCACTTTGCCCGGCGGTGGCGGTCGCCCGCACCGTCGCTTATCTCCACACGGCTCTGACTTTTGTATGCGCTGTGCATTCGCCGCTCAGTTTCCGTTCAAGCGATAGACCGCGCGAACCTTCGCCCGCTGTCGTGGCTGCCCTTGCTGCCAGCGTTTTGACAGTCGTCTGCGGTCATTCAGTGTGATCTATTCATGTTTGCTTGTGCGCGCTGACACCAGGCTTGTTAATTGAGTTAGTAAGCGAATGTGTCCAAGTTTATGCAGCCGATAAAACTACTATCCCTACTCCGAATAGCTCTCTACTAATTTGCATTGCAATTGATGCTTCGCCTTTCGGGCGCAACTGCGACATTTTTTTATTTACATAATACTGTAGGCCTTGTGGCCCAAGTAGGAGGGGAAAGGTACACTGGTAAATACACCGACGAAAATCTAGAGCCCTAATAAAATATTGCAACAAAAATGAAACCTTAAGAAAACAAACCAATTGTACTAGAACGAACAATTAGGAACGTGAGTTTCAAGTTATTCTGCAGAGTTAAGAGCAGGAAACTGCAATTTTACTAGAACGAACTATTAGGAATGTGAGTTTCAAGTTATTCTGCCGAGTTAAGATAATGAAAAAGTATGGCATCCCCTTCGTTCAAAGTTCTGGGAAAAGAACTTGCCCCTTGCACTTGCCCTTCTTTAAGGAGGGGCAAGCTGTTTGTCCTGGCAAGGTAATCAGAGAGAGTGAGAGGGTGGGAATGGCGGGCTTTTCTGGATTTAGAAAGACTTAGGTATGGCCTAGGATCTATAAAGGGGTTACGGCGTATTAGTGAGTAAAGGAATTTCAGTCGTAGTATTTTTCGCCTCGTTTGAAGGGTGTAAAATTCATTAGTGTGCAATACGTTGGTTACAGACTCTTGGAAAAATGAAAACGAATGGCTATTCTCTGTATCCTCTTAAGGGCATTACTGTTAGTTTTAGTGAATGAATCCCAAATAACGCAAGAATATTCCCGTTTAGGTCGTATAAATGTGGTATAAACTGATGACTTCACGTCAGCGGATGCATCTTTAGTCATCTAGGCGTAGTAGATAGAGTTTTCTAAAAGCAGCCGAGGGAGTGTTGGCAATATGGCTATTCCAGTTATAGCTGTTAGTAATTGTAATTCTCAGATACTTGTATTCGTTGACTTCAGTCATGGGCTCTGGGCCAATGGAGTAAGAAAAATTCATAGGTATTTTTGTTAATCATACGTGGGAGCACAGATTTGTCAGAGTTTATTTTCACCCCCTATTTTTTGCTACACTATAGAATACCGTTCAAGGCTAAATTAAGTGCTAGTTCATCATTACCTGTATCAACGTCGTTAAAAATGATACAATCGTCGGCAAACAGACAAATATTCAAGGGGCATCTATTACGTCGACTATGTCATTACAATAAATAAGTAAATGTAGTGTGCGAAGCACGCTGCCTCGAGGAATGCCAGAGGTTACCGGAAGCGGATGAGACCATTTCCCATCACTTACTACGTACTGATTTCGACCCGTTAAGTAAGCAGAGACCCAGGATTGAAGAAGCTAGGAAGACTAAGGAATTCTAATTTGAAAATTAATTTGTCGTGAGGAACTACATCGAAAGCCTTTCGATGGAAAGGCAGCCACTCGAAAGAATTGAGCAGGTGATTTAAGCACAGGGTCGAGAAACGCCAACATTGCGGTTCAATTCATTGATGGCCGTCAGCGAAAAAAAAAACAAGTAAATCTTAAACAGGCCTTTTCGCCTCTCTTGTAGGAAACTCTTCGCCTGTTTCCTTCGATACCACTCATTGGACGCCACCTGGAAGAGGACTTGGTTATTGGTAAGTTTGAAGCTTTTTTTTTTTTCATTATCCCAATGCCCCTCTGAGAAGCTCACGCAGAGGCTGCGTCCTTTCGTGTAAGTTGAAACAGTGGAAACAAAGAAACGCACACTCGCAAAGCCGCAAGAAAATTTCTCATTCCTTTAGGACCATAATTGCGACTAGAGTTGTATGCAATATACAAGTTTTTTTTTTCTTGTCATCGCAAGCTAAAACACACACTACACATGCAATCCCACGTGCAAAATTGAAGGCCGCGTAGGCTGAGCATTTGCGCGTTTAAAATAATCACGAGGACACGTGGGGTAGACAAAAAACATATATGTGCAATTGCCTCACAAGGGTGTTTTGCCGCACAAGCGTCCTCCACGTGTTTTACCTTGTGCGCCGATGTGCCAGCCGACTCAGCGTGTTTGCTTTCGTTTGGAGAAGACATTGTATGGTAATGCAGTGACGCGGTGCGAAGCCTTTCATCTTGAGACACGTCTGCATCACAAAGCGGCCAGAAAGCGTGATCGCCACGCAAACGTGTACCTGAAGGATTGCATTTGCAGAGAAGAGAGAAAACGAAGGGGCCCGCTTTCGGAAGTTACCAGTCCATCCTGTACAATTTAGCGCTACAGGCAGTATAGTTTGCTTCCTGTAAACTATATCACTGGGAGGGATTATTTTGTAAGACTTCTAGAAGGCGGTGTCCGTCTGCCTTAGAACGCCGTAACGCCTTATAAACAGACTGCGTCACGGTGAGTTTATAAGGATATAGGAAAGCAAACTCACGTGAGCAGGGAGAATTTCACATGCATGAAATTCCACTAAAAACTACCTGCGACTATGAAATAGAGAGAATGCATCAGTGAAAACTGAAGAAGGTTGGCCAAGTTGCATGCTTGGCATGCTAGTCCAGATGCTAGTGATGAAGTACAAAAGACATGCGAGGACAGGGATAAAGCGTTGCACTACAAAAACGAAAAATTTAGGTAGGCTTTCATGCTACACTTGAGCGAGACGTATACGAGAAAGCATGTGAGGAGTGCCTTTTGGTGTCTCTATATGTGGCTCACTTGTGTTTTAATTTCTTGTTTCTCCTGCTCACTGTCTATGATATACCAAGTCATCATGGTTCATTCTTAAGTGCCAATTAAGCGACCGCCGAATACGCCGCATGCCACCCACTCAAGCGCCATGTGTGGAACTTGAGCGGGTGTGTACCGCGGAGCCCGACGTGTGAGTACGACGGGGCTCTGTGCGCACCGGGCCGCGGCTCACGTAACAACCCGGTACACATAGAGACATCTTGTACTGTAGATGCGCGTTACCCAACCGTCTCGTTACTCTCCCTCTCTCTCTCTCTCTATTGGTGCCTACGCTTCACCACACACAGAGCTTCCGACCTAGCAGCGCGTCTCTCGGGCCCTTCGGTACTTCGACGGCATCTATCGCATCCTAGCATAGCAACCCAAAACGCTCGCGAGTAGTAGCCAAACGCTCCGGCCGCTGCTCGGGAGGGTCGGCCTACATCATGGTGTGGGTTTACATTGCTAGAGCAGTTAATAAGCTCCAGAACTTTGTCAGAACAGGAGCGACAAGGGTGAAAGCGACTGTTTTAGCAAATGTACAGCTGCCCAATCAGAAACCGTTCTTATACAGAGACAAAAAGCCTTATCAGCCCCGGATTGAAAAATGATCTCGAATTCACAAAGCGCCTCGTGCGGATGGGCTGTTTGCCATTGGCTAGCCACCTGCGCTAAGAATAAGTACGACGTCCCCATCTGCTGGCACCTGCGCATGCGAATAGCTTTAGGGCAAGAAAATGTTTTGTGAAAACGTACTCTGGGCCGGTATTCACAAAAAGCTCTTAGGCTAGAATTGTACGTAAGAGCAAATTTCAGCCAATCCTGATGCTGCACGAATTATTAGCGAAGGTGGCCGGCAATTGGCAAAGAGAACTAACGAACGCAAAGCTTAGTGAATTCAGCCACACATACGTATTCGCGCTCTAGGCTGCTAAATAGTTTATGTACTTAAAGCGTTCCAATTAGAAAAGCGCAAGAGCATTCGTAATTTTTCTTATTTCCAGAGGAGAACTTTGATCACGAGAAAACAAGATCCATGAGCGTGTGCATACGAAAGTCAAGCCATGGATATTAGCCGTTGACGCGTTCGACCGTTAGTTTTGAAGTAATAACTAATTATTTTCTCTAGATATAGTGCACTAGCATGGCGCGCTTTGTTCATATCTGGCTATTGCGCCACTAAACACTACACATAATCATAGATAGAGCGCCCGCGTTCTGATGAACGACAGTTAAAGACCATACGCCACTCATAATCTGATTGAAACTCTATCTTTCTCTTCAGCACGTGTTGCTGCGATTGTTAACAGTGATTCAGGACGTCAAATAGTCCTTAATATCCGCTTCACAGGACACACACCAACTATTTATTATATCAAAAGACCATAACTATGCTCGAGGTCACTCGTTTTGATCTCCAATAGCACCGTTTCACATAGACAGTACTCATTAATGTTTACTGCGCTCTACAGCTCTGTGAACTTTGAACCAACGGGCAATGAAAGCGAACGCCCGAAAAAACGGCGTCGTGTCTACAGATACTCCCCGTAACACCCATGATTTACCCGGATTACATGCTCGCGCTTTCTTCTGCCCTTTTCAGACGGATACCGAATCCCGAAAGGTGCTAACGTCTACATCAACCTGTTCAGTCTGCACCAGAACCCTAAGTACTTCAAGGACCCCCAATCATTCATTCCCGAGAGGTTCCTGACCGAAGAGTTCACCGCACGCCACCCGTATTCGTACCTACCTTTCTCTGGGGGCCCCAAGAATTGCATAGGTTTGTACTGCATTTTTACAAACAACGCGATGCAAACTTGTGCTTCTGCGGTGATGTAAAAAATTGTCGTTGCTGCCACATTACAGGGAGCAGAAAGTAACGTTCGCCGATCATTCAGCACCTATTATGACGCTCGTTCTCTCAGAAAAGTGAGTAATGGGCTCGTTGTTGGGCTGAACTAAGCCGAACGGATCACTTGGAATGACGCACACAGACTTCAGAAACACAGATTATTCATTTTTCCTCCTTCTTTCTTGATTGAAATTTAAATGCTCGAATCCAACAGGAATTTATCCTGCGCATGCAAGCTCCATTCAAGCCACTTGCAGTATACGTTGGTGGAGCGGGGCCCATCAATAATGAAATCAATTGTGTGTGTTTTTTTTTCACCAAGTCGAAATTTGATTGCATACACAAGCACAAGTTATAGTGTGCACAAGACGCCTGGATGGCCGCACGCAAACCGCTACCTTTATATAACTTCAGCAAGCAATAAGCAGGAATGAAGGTTGCTGACAGGATTGCACGTACCGTGTATAGACATTAAGGCCAACGAAGAAGGCTCCTCAGGACATAAAATGAGTGATGATACAGGCTGTCGTAGGCCACTTTCCTTCATTGAGCTTTCCATCACACTGACCTTGCATCACATAGGACTACACATAACTTAAACCACGCTCCTCTACCGCATCCGCGCAGGGTCAGCGCAAACTTCAGCTTGGCGGTTCAAGACAGGACTTAGCGCATCATCCTCGTGTGTGCACTGTTCAAGCTCTATGGGACGTTGACCGTTATTTATTAGAACGTCCTCAATTTGATACGCAACGTAAAGTTTTAATAAAATGGACAAGTGGCATTTTGTTACCGCGAGAGCATTGGATATTTACGCGGGAAATGTTTCGCTTCTCTTCAAATTCATCTGCGATATAGGTGGAGTAAAGAGAGCTAGAAGGGCGAGGTGGGGTGGATAGCGTCCGATGGACGATGCACCCCGTTGAAATTCGTTTTCGCCGTTAGTCTTGCTTGTATACGTTCTGACGAGCTTAGGTTCTACCTTGCTTAGCAAGCGGCGCTCACGCTGAGCCTGTGTCTAGCAACACTCGTCTTCCTTCTCGTACTACTCTTCTAGAAGCAAGAAATGGAAGCAATTGGTAGTTTGCATTCCCCTTGTGCAGCGTACTATTTGTGTCGTTGCAAGCCATGTTCCATGACTTTTACTATAGAGCCGAATTTTTCGGTTTCAATAATTTGGGGGCGAAGAGGAAGGCAGAAGTGCCGAGAGGAGGCATTGTGCCGGAAGCACGACATCCACGTGAGCATCACTGCCTCCTTTGTCCGATCTCTTGCTTTCCCTTTCACGCGTTGTCTTTTGATGCCGGAGCAATATGTGTGAATAAACCGTGCACATCTTGCTTTAAATTTTGAAGCCTAGGTAGATTCGGGTACAAACAGAAAGCACGCGCATGAAGCTCGCGTGCCCACGCAAATTACTCCACAAGTACGCCGTCGCATGCCTTTACCTGACATAATTAAAACTGCCAAAATGCGCTCGCGCTGGCTCAGTGTCTATGGCGCTGCGCTGCTGAGCACGATGTCGTGGGTTCGATTCCCTACCGCGGAGGGCGCATTCGGATAGCGCCGAATGCAATGATTCCTGCGTACCGAGTTTTATGGGCAAGTTATATAGCCACCGGTGGCCAAACATAATCCGTATGCCTCCTCAGCGGCGTCCCTTACTGTGCAGTTTCGGGAAGTTAAAAGCCACAATTTAATTTAAAATCGAGAAATCGTACTCTCACATTTACGTGCCCGTTACTGGCTAGCAATAGGCGAAGCTCACACCGCTTTGATGACATTGTTGTCTACTTTTTATTTGTTCGTATTTCTCTATAAACTATTTGTTTTCATGTTGCTTACTTCTACAAATCAGTACATACGCACATATCGCTCACTTACAACAGCAGGATGTATTTCCAACTTGTGGAATCAATATTGGAAAAAGGAAATGACGAAAGACAGATTGCCCATCACCGCCTATACTGTGCCCTATACTTCTACTTTTTGAAGACTGAGTGGACACCTTGGCACCTATTGTTGCGGCTGCGGTTGCAAGCCCGTGTTTGAAGATAATGCCATTGTTAGTAAACATGACAGCCAAATCAGGTGTGAGAATATAAAAGCCGCGGAGATTGTGCGCATGGGCAGCGTGTGCGTGAGTGTGCCTTCGGTTTCCCCGACCAGGAAAGAAGTCGACTTTATCACGTTGTGGTCTTCAGGAAGAAGAAAAAGCCAAATTTTCTTGTGATGTGGTTGTTCGGTTGGTTTTCATGCTAGATCGTGTTTTGCCATAAGGGGGGATTACGTGACAAGGTGTGGCATGATTGGCAATCTATCTTTCGTCCCTTTCTGTTCTTGTGTTTTCCAGGATTTAGTTTAATAATTTAAATTATGAGATTTTATGTGCGAAAACAACGATATGATTATGAGGCATGCCGTAGTAAGGGACTCCGGAATAAATTTCACCACCTGGGGTTGTGTAACGTGCATGCAATGCACGGTAAGCGGGCGTTTTTGCATTTCACGAGCGTTTTGCCCCCCCCCCCCCCCCTCGAAATTCGACCGCCGCTGCCGGGACTTGATCATGCACCCTTGGGATTAGCAGCGCAACGCCAAAGCAACGACGCCCCTACGGCGAGAGATTTATTTTACATGCTTGGGGGAGGAGGCGGAGGAGGCACATTGCTTGCTGCAGGGAGACTTAGCCTAGCAATAGTTACAGGCAATTGCCCTGCCTGCACGCCACCTCTCAACCACGATATTGTCTGAAACGCTTCACAGTCCAGCTAACAACATAAGATATAAAAAAAAAACAAGTTGACCGGGCGCGTTTTTCGAACCATGACCACTGACACAGCTCACCATTCACTTTCCAAACATGTATCACGGAGGAGCTTTAGGAGTAACCCAAGCATCTCCCTTCTAAATATCCAGTGTCCTCGCGGGAACATATCACTTACATTGGGTATGGTGCCGTCTTGTGCTTGAGTTTATCTATTAATACGTTATGTTCTGTTTCAAATTCAGGGCATTTTAATATGTAGTATTCAATGTCACCAAGAGCTTGACGTTGCACATACACCGATGATCGGCCAAGTCCCGTCTTGCACCGCCAAGCTGGAGTTTGCGCTGACCCTGTACGGATGCGATATAGAAGAGCGGCATCAGTTCAGTTAAGACCTTTAATCACACTAGGTCGATGCAGTGGAGACCACAATGAATGAAAAAGGATTAAGATGGCCATCTTCATATCTCTTTTTGCGTCCTGGGGAGCCTTTTTCGTTGGTTTGAATTGCAGTGCTTCGCGCGCCAGACTGTCAGCAGACTGTTCGCCGGTGTGGGAAGGTACACACTGGAACGCGATGGTATTTCCGACTTTCTGCAATTAGCTAGCAGCATCTAATGTACGCTTAATGCACTTGTCAAGGGTAAACCCCCGCATTAATAGTAGCAGCGCAACCTTGCTGTTCGAAAAGGGACTACACGCTGAGGCTGATAGGAATTCCGTTTTCGCAAGGTGGCTGCAATGGCGGAACTTTCACATGTCGTAGAAGACATGACTCGGTTATGTCTGGTAGCCCATTAGACATTGAGAGTAGGTATCACGTACGCCCCTGCACTAGCTGCATTCTCTTCGACAACAGAGCTGTAGGCATACAAATGGAAATATCTGTCATACATCCTGCCGAGTTGCTCTACCAACAAAGATTTTGCCTCGGCTACAGGTGTAAGGCGCTTGGTGCAATATCCACCTCCTTGCATCTCAACGTTCGCTCTTGCAAATGTGGCGCCTCAGGGATACAGACAGGAAGATCACTTCTCCAGAGATGTCGGAGGCGGACAGAATCTAGCGTCTTTGTGGCACTCAACAAGTTTGTGTATATGTACTTGGCCTACAATTTGCAAAAAAAACATTACACTGCCAGGAACCGCCGTGGTCGTATGAGAGTGTGGAATGTCAACTTACAAGCTTGGAAGTAAGTCGTCCAATTGCAATTTAGCGCTCTGTGTTTATATGTGCTGCTTCTTTTGTGCTCTGCGATTGTTGCGCTGTCAGCAAGTAAATTATTCCAACTTGCCTGGTCTTCAAGATTAGCAACAATCAATGTGACCGGCATGCTTTTTCCCACCCAACAGCGTCATAGAATGCCGTTAACAGAGGTAGTTCAAAATTATATCAGGGCCACCTCTAGAAGTAAACACTGTATGGCACAAGAGTTGATACATTCCTGATGTCGTTGCGCACTTCCCAGGCCAGCGATTCGCCCTTCTGGAATCCAAGGTGATCATGGCTAAACTATTGCTCAAGTTCTCGGTCGAGTCGACGCGCCCGCTTGACCAATTGCGAGTCAGCTACGAAGTCATCGTGAAAGCCCGCGGAGGACTGCGCGTCTGGTTTCGGAGGCGCCCTCCGGTCAGCGACAAGTGGCAGGTGTCATCAACGTGAAGACAGAGCCTTTTTCCTGCACTACGTATTTGTATATTATTTGTACCGCGTTACTACTTGTACCTCTTTTCGCACTATTCTTTGTTCCATGCTAGAATAGATGTGGCGCCAATCTAGGTTTTTTTTTGTTTTAGTTTTCCTGTGTTTGTATATATCAGGGGAATTGAATGAAATCCAATAAATCCTTTGGATGGGGAGAATGAAGGACGTCTGAGTACCTTTCTTTCCACTGTCGCCATTCACTTGCGGGTTGCTTATTTGTTTTTGCTTTCCATTCACTTTATTTCATATCACCCTGCCAGGTCGCAAACGCTAAAAGACCGATACTTGATAACTGATATTCAACGGTTTCTTTGAAATTTGTTATATTTGGCCTACCCTGATTCTCGGGCCACTGCCTATGTGCCCATTCCTAGCTAATCGACCAGTATGGGTACGCCTACTGGGACACAGGGGGTATAGAATCTTTAAATATACTTCCCTATCGGCACTGTGACACAACGGGTATTTGCGTGTGTAGCTCTCTCTGCATGTACGTCTACACCACATTCTTCCATCGACAAGTATCAAACATCGCCGACGTCTCACAGCGTGCATCCCTGAACTGGTGGTTGCATTTCGGCATGGATTGTGTACAGTGTAGTGTGCATACACAAAAACATCGCATGACATTAGAGTTTGACCTGTAAGGTGCATAAAAATGGCATGGTATTACAGATTGCATAAAACTAAAATAGGCGATTCTACTCATCGAATTAAGTTCTATGTAGCATTTAAGTAATTGATCTACGATAGCTTCGCTACACATTGTTTCCAACATTGGCTCGTTCTGCATTTTTACAGCTACAGACTCTCCTTATCTTAATGTCTTTCTTCCCTCCCTTTTCATCAGTGCAGGGTAGCCAACCAGTCTCAGCGCTAGCTAACCACCCAGAATTTCATTAATACTTTTCTTTCTCTCAATCACGGTACTAAGCGCTCCCAGAAACTCTGGCATAGTTAAAAATCGCTCAATTCAGCGCTCCCGATGTTAAGAAGCTGTGGTGGTGAAGGCTCTATTTTTAACGCAGGGATGGCCTCGAAGATCTATGCAGAAGCGAAGGAAAATAGTTTAATTAAGGAAATCCTGAGCTTTTACGTGCCAGAAACACGATCTGCTTATAAGGCACAGTATAGTGGGGGACTCCGGATTAATTTTGACCACCTGGGATTCTTTACGGGCGTTTTTGCATTTCACCGCCATCGAAATGCGACCGCTGCGGCCGGGACTTGATCCCAGGCCCTCTGACGTAGCAGCATAATGTCATAGCCACTACGCTAATAAGGTGATTGGGGAACGTAGTGCACTTCTGGTATCACATCAGGGAATGTAAATTAACCTCGAGGATGTAGGAAAGGAGGCTGCGATATACGGGACCATTTAGCATTTGTTGCAGGTCATTTTTGTCTCGAGGGTGGCCCCCGGCATTGTTCAGGAATCCAGACGAAAGTACAGTTCACCTTAACTTTTTCGGTTTTATAGGCATAGCGACACTGCCATAGAGCATCGCTCACAGTGTATTCATGAGGCAAGAATAGTAAAAAAAATACATTTTTTGCGAATACAGTTTGGCATTCATATTACTGTGCTCACCAAAACGAGTTGCTACGAAATAGCAAAATAAACTCGGTCACCGAAAACACGACCGAGTTCCTTATACCGCGTGCTTTTGCGAAGACTGTCGCAAATTATTCAAACATAGGAGATTCAAAATAAAACGATGATTTCTGCTCACAAACCATCATAGCTGTGGCGGGGATAAGAATTGGCACAGCAATCGCCAATACATGAACACGATGTTAGTAAATATCTTTTAATTATAGTAACTTGAGGGGCATGTTGTAATGGCAAAATTGAAGTTAGCCTGTACTGAAAACATAATGTTCTGCTAGAAACTTCACGCCGAGCAGCACTTTCGAGTAATACGGATGCAAATTGAGCCTTGAAATATGTTGCTCTTCAAGTTAACAGATTTCTGTACTGCCTATATTCATTTAGTTCCGGTTTTGAGTACTGATTTCTTGAAACTTGTGCAAGGCACGGAATTTCAAACAAACGGTTGGGCATTGAGTACTGGCTCGACTTCACATTCGGAATTACTACGTTCCCCCAAAGTCAATGATTAAAAAAGTTATCAAATAAAATTTTGATAACTAATAAATGTATTGGCGATTATCGTTCAAGATTTGATGTCCACCACTACTATGATGTTTGGTCACCTAAAGTTAAAATTTTGTCTAATATCCGCCATTTTTAATAATCTGAAACATCCGTCTCACAAATACGTGTTATGTGTTTCTGAACTTATTGTCATCAATATCTTTTCTAACGCTATTGAGTGTCCATATATGTTCGTGTAATAAGTTATACTCAGTTCTTCAGCACTATCCATTCAAGGACTCTGTTGTGCCTGTGGTTCTGAGCATGGTTTATTCAAGTTCGGATATGCATGATACTTTGAACGATTCAAGCAAAAGTCTGCGGTCCAAAAACGTTATTAAGGCAAATTCAATATACGGCTTCGTCGCAAATCCCTTTCTTATTTGCGTCTATTAACTTGTACGCTGATCCACTTTCGCGTGTCCATATTTACGTTCCATTGAAGAATACGAACGTTTAGTCGTTAGTCTCCTTTGAAGAAAATGATGAATCATTGTTTTAGCCCTATCGATGCTAACTATACTGCAGCTATTATCTCAGATCGCTATAAAAAATGACAACAAAAATATTGCCCTGTCATCCGCTGCGCTCATAAATAACAGCACTGCCGTGTTCTAAGAAGGTTTTACTATTTAGGCGCGAAGGCTTAACAAGCATTGTGTGACGACCTTAAATAACTGCTGAACGTGACATGCACAAGGCGTTTTTATATCGACGGCGCTGTTTGCCTTGTGTGTAGAGAAAGCAGTCGTGCCCATAGGTCGGCAAATTCACTCAGACCGACCCATGAGCCTGAGTCTGGGGGATCCCGGCTGACTAAAATTTCAGTAATTCTGAGTCTAGTTAAAACAAAACACGCATTTAACTTGTTGTTGTATTTTAATGAAATTTGCCCCAGGTAACGTTTATTTTATGGTTATTACGTTTCCAAGAGAATTCCGGGCTCCGAGACACGTTGCGTTCGATGTACATTTAGTATCGATCAGGCCGTCGCACGACACCACATGGAAACAGTTACGGAACTTCCGTTGACAACTTCGCTATAAAAAAAATAACTTAGAAGATGTTTCCAGTATAGTCGTTCAGATGCATAGGCCATTCAATCGCAAAAAAAAAGTGCAGTAACACTGGCACACCCTTCTGATGTGGTTATGAGCAGCGTCGATGCTGTATAATTCTTATTTTGCGGCTGAGGCAGGTCGTCAAACAGGTTGGGCAAGACGGCGAGGGATCGTCTCTCTATGCTATAGTTTGGGAACTGGCACAAAATAGGCAATTTGCGCACGGCTAAAGAGCCTCTGTAGTACGGTAACTTGTCGAGCGACAAAGGAGGGACACATGCGCGAGCGTTTTTACCTTTTTCACATGAGAACTTACTGAGCGACTACTTCCTGTGACTTACGCAATTTTTTACCATGCGGGAATTTTCTCACAGGTAAAGTACTTCGTGCGGCTGGCCCTAAAGGCCGCCATTTTTGGGACACGTTGAAGGCAGGCACTTGACTTGACAGGCACTTGACTTGACATGACTGATATATGTGCAGTGGCACTTTCCCAAAGCTTTTGGGTAATTTCAGAGCAGTAGTGATGTTTGAGGAACCTCTTCAAGTGGCATTATCGTGGCTGTCGCGGCCAGCAATCACTCCACGTGAGTGCAGTTTTCCATTAACAAAAAAAAAAGAATGCGCGTTGTCAAGTTTTCATCCGTTCCACTTGGCAAAGGAATGTTTGCAGATGGCGCGAGACTTCCACTTCGCATGATCCTTGGTCTTCCAGGGAACATTAAGTGCTGCATGGACGTGTCTGTAGATGCTCATCTTAAACCTGCCTACATGTTTCTTTCTTCCTTTCGACAATAAAACGCCTGCGAGACTAGGTGAAACGTTCTTCGCCTACTTTCTTGCACCTTGAGCAAAACAGAAAATGAGGAAACCTAGCCTTTAAACGCTCTGCTGGAACGCAGGCCTATAGTCTTTTTCGTGCTCTGTGAAACAGGTTGACCCATTGGATTAGGCCTCTTCACTGTATATATATGCACGAAGTGCTCTTCTAGCAGCAACCGGGCGATTCTTTCGTCGTAGTGAATAAGGGGTAAAACAAATGGTGCCCATGACGTCGCCGGCCCTTTTGAAGCCCTCCGTACGGTAAAAGTACAGCCTTAGAGATTCATTTCTATTACTCTGAGGGAACGGTCATTAAGTCAACACAATGAGTATAGCATGTATTTCCGCTTATAAAAGGCTAGCGACCGATCGTTGATTTATCTGCTCATGGATAGTGGATAAGGCAGCAGTATGGAAGCTGTTCCTTTAATTACAAGTTAAACCTGACTTATGTAAGAAAAGTTCCTACTCGCCTTACAAACGGTAGCCGCAAGAGGCAAGTCGACCGAATCAGCCTTGCTCTCCGCCACACTTTTTACCCTAGCCAGTACCCCGACCAATGTCCTTTCCGTGGTGGTCACCCAAACCTCTACCATTCTACGTGGGAATGCTCCAAACCACCCGGCTTACCTAGAATACCCAACCCCTCGCCACCCCAGTGGGAAGCCGCTCTTTCCCGCACAGCCTTCAACGACCAGCGATACCTGATCGACCGGGCCAGCCGGATATCAGCAGCAAATGGGGCCCTCTGGGACTTCGTTACAAATCATCAAATAAAGTTTTCTACTAGTACTACTACTACTACTACGACCGAATGGCATGAGGAGTTGTCGCACAGAAGGTGAAACCACTGGCTACGCTATAGCCTGCCAGTAGCCGTCTTGTTAACCATAGCCAGGGAAAGCATTCAGTCGAGCATGGCAAACTGAAACTTGAATATGCTAACGAGGAAGGCAAGCTTGTCGGCAACTGCTCATATTAGGCATGCCCTTTTAACAAGAAGGTTTCACTGTGCGGCCGGCACACAACAAAATAATAAAAGGAAATTGACGAATGTTTGCAATGCACGCTAGCGTGGTTTTGAGGTTAAAAAGCAAAGTTCCAGAATCCCAGTTGGCTCTCTTGTAAATATGGTAAATACATGTTAATATGAGACTTCAGCATCGTAACAATATATCGCACGTTGTTGCACCATTATACACCAGGGGTATATTACCAGGGCAAAGAAAAAATGTGCACTAGAACATACGAAAAGTGGCGATTTGTACAATTTAATACCAGGTTTCAGCTTTCACGGTTACGTCTGGCAAGCCCTAAACAAATAAAATGCCTTTAATTGATAAGTTACTTGCGAAATTTTTGTTTCAAACGTGAAACGGGCGTACACGTAACGTTTACCGCTCCCCGTGACAACCCGGCTTCAGCGTCACTGCCTGCGTTTTGAATGCATACGCAGCTTTTTTTCCCTAATACAGCAAGGTGACCTGTTTCGCGGTGTATTAGCCTGGTTGTGAATGTTGCAGACCATTCCCACAAAAAAATAACAGTGCATTCAATTAGTCACCGAGACAAGCAGGTAACCATTTATGTAAAGAAAGGAACAGTTATAAGCAAACTAATACCTTATACTGAAAGGAGAAGGAGGAAGCACTTTCTTTCTGGTTTCTCCATTTTATGTGTGGATATTATTAGAAATGCTACATCTTGCAGCGTGCAGTACGCGTAATAGCTAATGAATACGCCAACTGAGATGCTAATTTTATTTAATAATGAACCGAAAAATGAAAAGAAAATAATAAAGAGAAGTACCTGGTGACAGATAGGAGCTCAACAAAAAGAAAACATAAATGTGAAAGTAAAGGATCTGACGTTTAGGTTTCTAATTCTGTGAACGCACTTATATAGTAAATAAATAAACGCTAAGTTGTAATTCTGACGTTTCTTCCTTTTTTAGTCAACTGTCGACAAGTCCGGCGGAGGAGTTTAGTGTCACTGTTGTGAAAGGAAAGAAAAAGAGCCACTGACTATACTAACTGACATGTAATGCAAACGCCACAAATATGCACATAAGCGACCCACGTAAAGCTGGGAAAGATTCACAAAGATCTGCTGTACCATAGTCCATTGGACCGGCCTGATTAGGAAGCACAACAACCACACTGTTGACACTTTGAACTGACACAATGGCAGTACTTCAACCGGAGTGTAGAGTGACCCGAGCGCTGTTACACTATGTGAAGTCGACAGGACTCAGTTACGGTCTATAGTGAGCGGCGCATCGCTGTGAGTGCGCGCAGTCTTATTGCTGTCCTTCCGATATCTCTCTTTCCGTATCCATTCACTTTTCATTCTCCAGCGCCAAGCAGCAAACCGGTCGTGCCTGTGGTTGACCTCCCTGGCATTCCGTCATCGTCTCTCACTCTTTGTTTTTAAGCAGCTGCAGACAGAAGAGGAAACCAACTCAATAAACGTAGGGAAAGTATGGCGTTGTTTTGCACTTGGCTCGACTTCTTTCTATACATTCGAGTCAGTTATTTTTAATTTAGTACACTCACATGGACACATGATAAAGCTTTCTCTTAAGTACCCTCGAAAAGAGAATGTCGGCTGCAGTGCACCCAGAAACAAAATATGGCTGCACAATTAAAACAATAGGTGCGTGTTCCTCTATTTGCATGCAGAAAGCGCGACGTTAGACTACCGAGATGTGACAATTAAATTCCGGGAATGACAACAGCATTTCTTCAAAACATGGGTACAAATTCAAACCAACTTGGGAGCACAAGCAGGTAAGAAAACGTTTCGACGTGCTTGCAAACAATCTTCGGACCGAATTCGTCATTTGTTGCCTATTCGTCAAAGAGATTGTGTGTGTTCCATGCATTGATGTTGATGGAGAAATGAATCATCAAGATTTGGAGCCACGCAAGAACATGAATACATGCGTGGACATTAGCAAGAGTTGTGGTTACGAAACTACAGGGCTATGAAGAATGGCTTGCGGAGCTCTGAGGAAATGTGGGTAGAATATGCTAGGTAATCAAGACGGCTAAGAAAAACCGAGGTTGACAAGACACCTGGTTACAAGTTTCGGCGTCAGTTCCCTCAAACCGAAGGTCACATGTACAAATAATTTGAAAGACCCAAATATAAAGAAACTATACGGCCGCTTCAAGACGAGAAATAGGAAATATGGCAACGCCTTCAGAAGGAGAGTCCTTGAAGGAGAGTTCAGCTTCAGAAGGAAAGTCCTTTGAAGATGTCCAGAAGCTAGTATACAAAGGTAAAGTCATTTTTATTTCAAAGGGCCACTGCGGGAATTGTACCACCTTCTACTGTGCCCGGTCACCTACTTTACATCGCCTTTCCTGATCGTAGCCTCAACCACCATGTCACCGTGCGACGTAATGTACCCCAGTTTACGGCATCCATGCATGAGTAGGCATTTCTACTTACAAGTGGTTCATCAACGGTTTGATGAATCGTGGATCAAGAAATGCTTTATATTTACCTAGAAAGTGCTCTTTTATTATACAACAAAGCAGCTTCATCCTTTAAAATGCGCTGTATCTTAACGAAAGGTTATCCGAACATCAAAAAGATAGCAAAATAAATGTCGAACCCCAGGTAGTGAACAGTCTGTATAAGCCGTTAGTCAGGGAGAAAAATGCTCTTCAGATATATTTGCCTGTGACATCTGCATAAACGCTAGGCCGAGCTCCACAACGGGTACAAAGTCCTATTAGCGGAATATTACTAAAAACGCGTGAATGCTTCCAGCTCGAAAGTTCATAACTTTAATTAACCCCTCATAAGCTGAAGGGCTTCTGAGCCTCATGCTCCTGGGTTCTTTTGTTTAAATCATGAGTCAAACTATCCTTCCCCCCCCCCCGTCCTTTTTTTTTCTTGCTTTTACTATTGCGGAGAAGGTTCGCCTCTGACTAGGTCCCCCACTTTCTTCCTGTAACTCATGTGCAATACGGAAACACGTCATCTGGATTGTTTCACAAATATCTATTTAGATGGCAGCGCGCGGCATGACATAAAATCAGCTTTGTAACAAATTCGTTATAATACACGTGTTATAATACACGTGGCAGCATCTTGCGAGATCATCGCTGACCTGTCAAAACAAAATGCGTTCTGTTGGTGTTCCACAACCACAAGGCGTTCACAAGGAAACGCTATGTTTTAGCCCAAGACTGCAGTGGAGCTCATGAACTTACAGGGACCGATGAAACGTGACTGCGGTTTTAGCCATACGTGGGCACTGTTTCTAGCTTTGCGGCAAACGTACACAGCGACTCATTCGAGGGCGACAACGCGACTATATTAAAGCCGTCGTACATCCTCATAAGGCGCTCGGGTTTGCAGCAGACACACGAGCCGTTTCACTTCTGAGCGTTGTGTTGGAGTAGGTTAGCTGTGCCAACGTGACGTGGGTCATATCAAGGGGTTGCTCGTACTTGTAGATCGTTTTCGTTCCACGATCCGTTGTTATTCTGGTTGCGTGAGAGACCGGGCTAGTTGGTAATCCATGATACAACTTACTAGCGCGGAAAATTGAGAGACAAGGAGTACGTCGTTCTCGTGGAGAAGTAGACGTGTATGCCATTCCTTCGTCATATTTCGTTCAAGTTTTCGCGCTAATAAGTTGTATTATTGTGGTCATCAAGCATTTCTGTTAACCCCAGATAACCTGAAGGATCTTTGAGCCCAAGCTTGTTTTGTGTGACAATAAAATTTTATTATTAAAGCAAGGCTTTCCTTTGCCAACACTCCCTTCTCTTCGTTCCTGTCAGTCTGTCAGTTGGTTTCTCTCCGAGAAAAGTGGACCGATCCCAAAGTCAGTGTAATAGTACGCTTAGGCGATTCCATGGACGGTGTAATCAAAGTTATTCACTTGATGACATGATGTGTCCTCGCAAGAGTTTTACTGCGGTTTGCAACTCGATCAAATCCCGCAGGCCGAGCAATTCTGATAATCTTGTTAATGCTATTCCACTACAGTCACTCCATTGTAGCCTGTGGGCTTACAGCTTCCTTGCCTCTTCCTCCGTGTTTGGCGTCAGTGTCTCGCCAAGGGGATGTATAGCGCGACGTCTCCTACGCAGCTGAAAAGCACGAAAAAAAATTTCCGGACAAAGGACTTCTTGCCGGATGACCCGCGTCACATGGGGGTTGGGCAGGGGGTTGATAGATCACGTATTTTCCAGAGGTCATATTTTTCTTCTTGCTCTGTCTACGACACCAAAACAGGAAAGACAAGACAAACGAATGGCGCGCAACTTACAACAGGTTTATTTTATAACAGGCCTCATAAAATTAACCGGTGGAGAAAGCAATGATCAGTATGTGAAATAAATGTAAGAAATAATGGAAGGAAAACACATTGAAAGTCACGGATGCTCACAAAAGGAACTGTAAAAGATAATAATCAAGTATTCACGGCGCATTCTGCGCAATAAAAATTTGCACCTCAGTTAACACACAAATGGCATGCTGGCACAGTTTTCTCTCCCCGAGACACCAGAAAGTGCTTGTATAATTTTTCTTATATCATTATCACCGCTGCATGCGACCATCTCTGTCTCACCGAATAGCGTTGCGCATGACCATTTATTGCAACTCGCAGTAAGGTCACCTGGGGCGCTACAGCGTGAAGCTATTCCAATCTGTTTCTATTCCATTATCGTCATTAGCCCTCTGCGATTGTTCAAAAATTTTTGGAACCAAGCTCACTTCGCCTTTCTTTCAGAAGATGTCACCAAAACCGCGAAAACTCCCCATCTCACGATGACGTATATACAATGATTACACATGATTAGGCCGAACAAAGTAGAAACATTTCTTTGCGATTCTACGCTTTCTTTAAGCATTAGCCATCCGCGATTGGTCCCAATTAATTTGGGGGTGGGAGGCAAGGTCTATATGCATTGCCTTTCTCTCACGCGACGTCACAATATCGCGGAACTAACTACGTCAAGGTGATTTTATTTCGCCTTACTTCGATAAGTACAATAAGGAAAGGAAGTGGAATTATTGGAGCACATACGCACATACAAAAAGATAAGAAAATGGACCGAAAGAAGAAACAGCACATCAAAACGCAACGCACATGACATCACATCAAGCGTCCCTGCACCAAGTCATGCTCTGCAGAGCTCAACAGCCCTATCGCGCGCCATTTACACACGACCGACCTGTCCGACCGCCACCAAGTTAAACGCATATAGCCGTTCTTTGTACCCAAGACGACCGAAATTTGTTTCGCGCTTTTATATCTCCATCAATAGAATGGCATTCCAATAATTCCACAGTTCCATCAGATATATATATATATATATATATATATATATATATAGAGAGAGAGAGAGAGAGGACTAATAAGCGCTTGCAAAGAAAATTTCTCCTGCGTCTTGAATCTCACGCCTGCGTAATCGCTCAGAGCACACATCTTGGGCATATGCGCCCGGCTTCTTTTAAGAATTCCTGCTAACAAGTAAAACGCGAAAGCATTAGACATTTCAAAAGACGGCGCCGCACCAGGTGTTTGGGTGTACGCTGGTAAAACTGGAAGAACTGAGTCTAAGCTGGGAAAAATAGAGAAAGACAAGACAAGAAAATTAAGCGGAGCCTCCTAGAATGGGAGTTGTCCAAGATATGCGTAGCATTATATGGCGGTCGGCATGGTGCGGAATGCGTTATGCGTGGTAATGATGTGCGTGGGAGTTATGGTGATTTAGTATACGTTATTTATTTATATATGTGCGAGGAGTAAGAGCAGACTCAGCAGACAGATGCACATATTTACATTGCTGTACATATACATTCCGCACATGCCAACCGCCATATAATGCTGCACATATCTTCGACAGTTCCCGTAAAGGGAGGTTCCGCTTAATTTGTTTGCGCGATGCTCGGCGTGGCTTAACCAACGTGTTAATGCTGTCATAGGCAGCAAATGTGGGACGGCTGCGTGTGGATGTGTAATTAATCCACAAGTGGCCCATCCTCTCGTGGGCTTAAACACAATGGGCTTAAACTGCACATGCTCGCCATGTACTGGAAAATGGTTGTTCTGGCTTCACATTTAACTTTTACACCGACTAACCATATAATGCTACGCGGTAAAACGGTGCCACACATTCTGACACTTCCCAAGCTTGTCCCTCCTCTTAAAGCTAAGACGAACACGGCAGGTCATGTCAATTAAAGCCTGGCCATCGCGTTCGGCATTGCGTTGAAACGAAATCAAGGCGGCAATGCAGGATTCGGTACTACCTTTACACTAATGATACTGTGCGAAATTTATCCTCTGTTCGCGTAGCCAGAACTAAGTGGCCATCGAGTCCGCACCACAGGAAAATGCAAGTTTACCCTTTCAAATTTATAGACGACTTGGCGCGCGTGATAACAGCACCGACTCTGCGGTCCCAAGAAACTTCTAGTCACGTGCCTTACCTGTCACCTAAGCCCGAACAAAAGGTGCGCACTTAAATCGCTTTGATGTACGGAAAGTCTCTTTCTAGATTTTCAGATAAAATAAATGCTCATTGTGCCTCATTACTAACACTGATAATTTTTCGTATAGCTTACGGCAAACTTGACTTCTAAAATTGTTATTTTTTACAGAAGAGAAGCGTTGAAAATCTTCTGGCTTTAGTTTTCAATACCCTCCTGCTACTTATCTCCCCTCCCCTCCCCGTATTTCTTTTTTTTTACCCATTATGTTTATTTGTCTGTCAGTGGGCGAAACCGGAAGCTGTACACGCCGCGTCCCGATGAGTTGTTACGAACGCCGTTTCCGCATTAAAGCAGCCCGATCATCTAACGATTTGACCGTGGAATACCCAGTAACCCAAGTTGACGAGAAAACCGAGAAAGTGCATGAGGCCGCCATATCAGCCGCGGAAGATGGACAGTCAAACTTATTTAGCTTTGCGCTTATCACAAGAAGGCTCGCAATGACTACTTATTAAGGCTGCAATCTAATTATTTCGCCTTGTTCCACAGTAGTTAAAAATTTAATTCTGAGGTTTTACGCGCTAACTTTATGATTTAATTACGAGGCACGCCGTAGTGACGGACTCCGGAATGATTTTGATCACCTAGGTGTCTCTGATGTGCACCCAATGCACAGTACACGGTCGTTTTTGCATTTCACCCCCATCGAAAGGCAGCCGCCGCAGCCGGGTTTCGATCCCGCGCCCACGAGCTTAGCTGCGCGATGCCATAGCCACTATTCCACCACGGCGGATGTTCCACAGTAGTGAACGCCGCAATTTGTCACTGTCTGCTGCGTCCATTACTGTACTCTAATACTGCGTCCACTCATTCAAACCTTAAATACACGTAATGGTGTCTCAGGAAGCAAATAAATTCAAATAATACTAACAACTAAATCATCATATAATAATAAAAAATAAACTAGCTGAAGTGTTGCCGTTCGCACAGGCCAGCTGTAGACTGAAGCGCACCATCTTCTGCGTTGAGTCGTTTTTGAGATGCCTATACATTCTGTGCATGAAAAGATTTTAGCTTTTCAAGCGTTCCTGTGCTCCACGGATGCCAGCACTGCACTGTGTCAATTACGTACATAGCACTTTGGGCCGACGCCGAGTGCTGGCTGCCGAAAAGCACACGGAAAACGTGTGCAGGAAGGATATGACCTGACGACCTGCAGCTGGCACTTCATCACTATGAGTGCTGTATATCGGAGTAGGAGCAGCATGCTGCGACTTCTGAGCCGCCGATGCGTACGAAAGTAATCCTAGACGCCGCCTGGTTCGCGATATTCGCCCGGGACCGCCTCAAAGAAACAGGGATACGTTTCCAGCAACAGCGAGGATACCGAGTTGCACTCGCTGTTGAAGAAGACACGGAGTTGTACATGCTTAGCATGCTATATTGGGAGCGGTACGGTGCAGGACCTTAACGACGTAGTGACCTGTTTAACGAACGAAGGATTTTGGAGGTCCCGAGAGTACTTCCTTGTAAAGGCAATTGGCTCATTATTAGGAAATTTCGAATATTGGCACACTCCTAGAATATAGCCACCGTTTTACAAATCTTTCTTTTTTGCCTTTTTTTCTCCTTTCTTTTTTTTTTCTTTCTTAGAGCTCACAGTTGCAAGCACCGGTGGCTGACCATGTACGACATTCCGGTGCTCAGAGTAATGACGCAGGTTTGGTTTCTTGCCGCCCATTCCGGCACTCCGACGCGGACGACATGCAAAACAAAACAGCTTGTTCAGATTTCGGGTCACTAAAGAACCCAGCAGCGCAACACGAAACCGAACTCTTCAACTACTGTTCCCGTCGTGCTACATCGTGAGCGTTGCTTCGTACCTTAAAACCCGTTAACCAATATAATGCGACCTGAACAAGTCATAGGAATATTTGTTTTCATCTGCTAAAGCAGCCAATGTAATTAGTGTAAGCGGTCAGCGCAATCATCCAGCAAAGGCAAACAAACACACAGAAGAAAAAAAAGAAAGATCGCAAAAACACCATAGTCCGTCGCCTGCTTGACAACAGCGAATAGCACTCAAGCTGCTCTCATACAATGATCTAAGTGCATTAAGATTACGGTCCTACTCATGCTTCTAAAGCAGATGTTATCTATACAAGAGAGCACACACTGCCGCCATGTATGTCTTTTTACATCATCGCTAAGTGGCGTCAGTTGCGCGATTCACTTCCTCTGTTGAAATCTTTGTCACCTTAAACGATTGTAGCGCGTATATACGATGTGAAACACTCTTCGCACTGACGCTGAACTCCTGAAAGTTTCATAACGGTGACGTCATGCACTGGTGAGCTGTCGGTGCGCAGGCTTCGCAACGTTCGCACGTATTCGCCGAGGAAAACATCCTTGTCACCACGGCGGCTTGACGTGACTGCCAGCTCCAAAAGCTTACATGTGACGCGCACCCGCTCGTTACTCTGCGTGCCCCGCTATCTCCGGCTAAGCAGCGACGCGGTCGTTCTCCTCAGGGTAGGCGACCGCTGTGACGGTGCTACTAAGAGTCACCCTTCAACACTATTGGCTTTCTTTTTCTTTCTACCATGAACTTGATAAAAAAATGCGCTCAATAGAAGACAATACATTCCAAAACCGCGGTCGAACCAGTAACCTCGGCACTTCCCGCGGCATGCAAACAGTTATGCAAACAAGACAGAAGGTAACGTAACGATTAAGGCGAAGTAATCTAAAGTGATCAAAGAAGTGGTGTATCAGCCTGGAGCCAACGTTTCGACAAGGGGAGTTGTCGTTGAGTTGGAAGTTGCGCTGTTAAAAATAAGTACCCTTGTCGAAACTTTGGCTACAGCCTGAGACACTTCTTTGACTACTTCCCATTACTTAAACGTACTATAGTTATGCTGTCACAAGTGTTCTTCTGGGGTGCAGAATCGGCAGTTTCTGAGAGGTGAAATCTTCAACTGACCATCCGTGAGTCCGATATTTGACTCTTCGCGAGACCGTGTGCATTTAATCCTTTATTCAATTATAAACTGCTCGTGGTTCACTTCAGGATTTCTGCGACAGTCACCACCATGACAACCACTAAGCGGAGGCAGCCCTTAAGAGCTATCACTGTAAAACGGCATGTTCTTATTCTTTCCAGCTCGCACACGCTAGCTGCTCTATTTGTTCATGTAAAGAACTTCTGCCCTTTCTTTGACTAAAATATCCCCTCATCTGAGTGATTATTCACAGCTACCTGTATTGCGAAAATTTCAAATCTCTTAGTGTCTACATCAGAAGGGCGTCATTGCACGCCAACTGTCCCAACCATGGCGCTCGTTCAATATCCATTTTGTTAAAAAAATTACCACTACGTTACACGTATATAAGCATTACTTGCACAGTATTTTCCCAAAATATTTTGAGCGGTCAACGTTGGTGTGCCCATAAGTGCCATTTGAAGTTCGCGAAATGGTGCAAGGCCAGGTGCGATACAAGCATTCGTCAAAAATTGACCATTTCGTGCATTGGTTCAAACTTTCCATTTCGGTGTCTGAACATTGTGCTTTCATTATAAAAGTTTCACAGAATACTTTGTTTGTTTGTTTTTTCGACCCTTAGCACCGGGGTAAAAAATACGCAAATATAGCGTTTTCGGGAAACTTTCTATTGAAACAAAAAATATTCAAACAACACAAAAAAGCAAATTCTGTGGAAGAATGAGCGAGACAGTCGATTTCACGGCAGATTTTATTTCGCACCTGGTTTTCCACTGTTTCGTGAAATTCAAACGGCCCTCACGTGCCCAAAAGGTTTTTTCAGCTGAAAATGTATTGGGAAAATACTGTGCAACTGACGCTTATATGCGTGGATTTTTGTGTTTTTTTGCAATTTTCTTTAGAGAAATCGAGCGAAGTCGAGTGCCACGGTTAGGACAGTTGGCGCGGCATGACCCCAGTAGCTGAAGCGGCTATTTCGACAAGATGATTGGTGTTTTACATTACCCTTGTAGTTTGACAGGATGTTCAGGATTCTGCGCTGTAGTCGGCAGTAGTGGAGGTTAACGGTCGCATGATGAGGTGGCACACAAATACATGGGAAATCGCATGAATTAAATACGGAGACATTCGTTGCCCTCACTTTACGGGCAAACCAACGCACGTAAGTTGAGAAAGGCAGGCTTTCAGTCGGTGCTAGTGGCTTGTCGTTGGTTCTTGTTAATTTCTTTACTTAGTTTGGTACAATCCAATACAAAGCACAATGATTGTTAATTATCCTCGAAAGGGAAAGCAGCGCGAAAAAACACGACAAGAAGACAAGGAGGGGGACACACACCAGCGCTGACGGACAACTGAATTCTTTATTCAGAAAGGTGCACATATATACAAAAAAGAAAAACGAAAGAAAAGAAGGGTATATCACTGCGCACGGGCATAAAATAGACCCTGATTAGATTTGGATGTCCCGCGAATTATGACGGTTCCGGAGGTATGTTAGTTCTGCCTCAGACAAGGCCACAGACGGAGTGCTGACGCAAGACGCACCATTCCTTGCAATGGCAGCAGCCTGAAAGATTTGTTAATTATCCTTTTCAAATGAAAGACTGCAGTTCATTTTGGCTTGGCTCGGTTTCAGTGTTCTCTTGGCTTCTTAACTCTCAATGTTATTTATTTATTTATTTACTTATTTATTCATTCATTTATTCATTCATTCATTTTTCGCATAGCACATTATGAAGCTCGACACTTGCATCACTCAATTCCAAACTGAACGCAGTCGAATTTCACTGTGGCTCAATTCGACATAAGGGGAGTTACCACCTTTCAGGAATGATTTCCACCGATTTCTTTTGTCGCGCTTTCCGCTTTTCACAATGTCAGCTTGCTGCCCCTGTTACCATTGAGTCTGCAGAAATTGCACGTGGGACTGCGAATAAATGTCGCAGGAGCCCTTCTGACCTGACGAATTTACTGGTAGGAACTTATAAACCAATGAGCGGGCACCAACAGCCATAACCGTTGGACATATAAAGTTTATTCCTATCCTATCCACACCTACAACAACAACAAAATAGAGAAAGCAATAGCATTCTAACATTTGTTCATCAAGTTATTTTTGCCATGGTGCACACGCGTCATGAAGTATTCTCCCTGTTTTACTTACTATGAGTATAGGTTGCTAGAAAGGCACTCCTACAAAGATACGCCGGTGCTTGTTTTGACACCTAGCTTGTCGACTTTTCTTGCGCAGGGTAATTTTATGATTTTATCAGAAACCTGCGCCGGCTCGCCTTACTGATTTCGCCTTGAGAAAAGTAACATGTCATACTGTTGTTGGTTCGCATTGTTGCCTTGAGAGTTTCATTGTAATGTGTTGTTGTTTCAACTGCTATATGATGATGTCGGTCTGGGTCCACTAACCGTTCTGCTGCTATTTCTTCCAGAAAACAATGCACAAAAGTCCACAAAACTATACATATAACTGGGCCCCCTGTTCAAGAGCCAAGGAGTAGCCGGTGCTGTATTTATGCGCCAACATCTCCTTCCATAAAAAAAGAACAGTCAATACAACAACAACAACAAATTAAGAAGTCATCAGCGAACGTAATCCTTCCGCGTAAATATAGAAACAGGCTGTGAGTACAGCCTCTTCGGAAGTCAGGTCAGGACCGTGCCTGACACAACCAACGCTCAGTTTAGGGCAGTATAGCTCACGTATATTTTCAAACG
This sequence comes from Dermacentor silvarum, assembly GCF_013339745.2. Lineage (NCBI taxonomy): Eukaryota > Metazoa > Arthropoda > Arachnida > Ixodida > Ixodidae > Dermacentor > Dermacentor silvarum. Next base: position 247,547,893 of record NC_051154.1, read on the forward strand.
TTGGCTTCAGTGATGACAATGCAAAATTACTGTTTTTGTCCTATCACATATGCCTCACTGACACTCCTGTAAGTCATGGCCGTCTAGGGCGTTCATGTCACAAGAAACAATGAAAAAGGAATGTTACTAAAAAATATCACAAGTACGCAAACCAGGAAAGCAAGTGTCAGTTCAACAGCGCTAACGTGGGACACGGCAAAGCTGAAGGCGGGAAAAAAATTACAAAAGTCTATGGGCTCTGTCATCACGAACTTTCATAAGCGAGGCCCAACAACAGAGTGCTATAGCGAGGGACGTACGACGCTCTCGGTGACGGACTGGGCTCCAAATAACAGGGTAGACGAAGTAGAGGCATCATCGCTTGGCATGAGCAAGTCCATTTACGCAAAGTCGTGTGACTTCGTACCTTCGCTTTGAATGACGGTGGCCCTGGGATGTTCACAAGAACAATACCTGGTGTCTTCCATGCGGCACGGAGCCATTCGCTCGCAAACGACTTTAATTAACAGATGACAAGCTGTTTCTCCGCTTCACGGAGGAATTCCCGCGCTACGTGCCATAAGGAAAATGACTCTCAGTTGAACAAAACACATTTCCGGCCTCAAATGCGATGAGCGTCAGAGAATGTGAGACATACGCGAGTTTCCGTTCTCACTAAAACTGACACAGGCACCTATCCGGATGAGCAAGAGCACCATCAACGAAAGTCATGGAGTCTTCACCCGTGTACGCGCTACAGACCATAATAGCGAGTGACGAGAATCTTTCCGTTCACTGTACAATGTTAAAAACGTCGAGAGAAAAAGAAATCATTAGGCACTGAGGCGCTGCGATCGCGGCTGACGTCTTCTCGTGAAATGTCGTACAACAGTAAAAGGCATATATGGCGGAGCGAAGCCATTCACGCCCTTTTACTCTGAGGCTTGATGGACACCACACTCGGGCATCAGTGTTGCTTCCTTCACGGGTGTGAACAGTTCTACCTTCGGGACACCGTGTTCAACTTCTGTGTGCGATAAACCCGAGTTAAACAGTTTACATCAGTGAGGGGAATAGTGAAACGTCTTTACCAAGAGTGCGGCTGGTTTCGTCGGCTGCGTTTGAAGGTGCTCATCGCGAAGCCTTGGTTTTCTGTAGCGCTCACGCTCAACTACTTTGTCAGCGCCCACAATGCACAAAAGCATCTTAGCTGGTTATTCGTCCGCTCGGGCCAAGTTTCAACTTCTCGGTGATACAGCTGCGTGGCTGGTGTTGTCCTACTTATTTTGGGCCCTCGTCATTCGTCCCACAATTGTGCGGCTGCGCAAGCGGAATGCATTGAGACCGCTGCCGGGACCGTGCTTCTGGTATTCGATTCGCACCTATTGGCAAAAGAGCCGATCGAATGCTGTCAAGGATGCTACGTCCGGTAAGTGCTCGTGATGCTCTTGTTGCTGTGGACCATCTTTGCGGGCGACGCTGCGCTTCGGGACGAACGCTGCTCAGTGGGAGAAAACATTGACTCCCGTGAACACCTTTCGGCCCAGCTGCCCAAATTCATTACGCTGTATCCTGATGGCTCACAGTGAACAAAGGCGTAACACTTCTGTAGGAATTGTTTCGTGATCGTGCCCGCATGTTTCTCAGTTATAGGCCTGCTGCGAAAATCTTGGTTATGATGTAGCTAATAAGTCATATTGAAAAGTCTCTGCCTGATAGTAACGTTCGAATGTAAAGCCTGCCTTTTCTATGCTTGTTTTTTTCGTGGAACATTTTGTCACCGCTATGGGCATGCTAATATTTATTTTATGTTATTAACTATTCCACACCTTTGACATTTAGGTAATTGGCACGTGCTAATTCTTATATACAAGCACTCAGGCTCAGAAACAACTGAGAGTGCTAGCGCTCGATCTGATAATACCTCCGTAAAAATAAGAGCGGCCAGCAGCGTTGCGTGTATTTACAATTTGTCTTGTGTCGCTACACGCTATCCTGAAAGACTGTGGTATAAGTAAGGATCAGAAAGCTCACTATGTTGCTCCCAATACTTGCGAGTATGTAAATAAAACAATGATTTTTGGGCGCCATTAAGCGGGAGGGAGAAGATTGTGGTTTATCCATTTTATTTATTGTGTTTATTTACAAATAAAATACCTTACAGGCCTCGGTGGTAGAATAGGACCATGGTCTAGCCTGTTAATTCGTGTTTTCTATTTTAACGATGTTTACCTTCACTCGACGCTCTCGGGGCCGTTAATGCGACACTTCCAAACCATGCGTATATACGCCCTAGACTAACACTTACTTTCACCGTCTTCCTCAAACTACAGGTCATTTTTGATGCGGAAGATTAGTACCTCCTCAAGCATAACCATTGACAATGACTAAACTTATCATTAACAAACATACAAACATATGCAGCGAACGGGCCATGAAGCCAATAAAAGCATAGGTGTAATTGAGTGTTCATTATCAAAAAGTTATCAAAAAGTTGAATTAATGATAGCGAAGGTCTTGACTCTGACAGCCTTGATGCCTTAAGGTAGCATTCCACTGTTTATTATCGGGTCGCCTGCTCCTAAAATAGCGTACTATATGCGAAGCTTGTGGTTGAAAGATTGCTCCCCATTGCTGCCATGGTCGTGGGTGGCGTTGGCTAATACTCCTAGGGCTACCTTTAGCACATCTACGCAAATACCTAAACAAGTGGACGGAAGGACAGCCGCCGCCATAGGTGAATTGGTATATTACAGGCGTCATGCGGAGGTTCTAGATTCAGCTTCCCCCCGGCGGTAACTTCTCGTCCACCTCCATTTCTTTTCACCTCTTCATTAACGCGATAGCGTTAAGGGCCCCGCGTCGCTGAAAATTCTGTGTCGGCGTGCGCCGTCGGCCGGTGTTAATTGTCCGTCAGAAGAAAATTCTCCAGAACCAACACCACGCAGGCCATCCACGCGGCGCAACGGCGTTACGGAACTAATTGAATTTCTCATAGTAAAATGCGTCGGAAAATTCGTAAAGTATGACTTACACACAACCTACTGACATGATTGCGTCGAATTGTAATTTGACTATACGAGAAAACATAATTGTGTTACGCGGAAACTCAAACACAAACGCCTTTTTCCTTGTTTAATGAGATATGAGCCATTGATGAGTCACTGCTTCCATTTCATTCCATTGTTTATAGCCTCTGCCTTACGGGGGTATGAGCCATTGCTCTGCCCTGCAGAGCCGCCGGGATCGGCCCATCACTGTTTTCTGTCGACTTTACGCCACGAAGGAATCCCGGGATCCTCGCCATAGACAGCTGCCCTTTATAAATAAATGAAGCTGGGCAGGCCATGTAAAGCGTAGGTCAGGTAACCGGTGAACCATTAGAGTTACAGAATGGATGCCAAGGGAAGAGAAGCACAGCCGACGACGGCAGAACGTTAGGTGGGGGGATGACATGAGGTAATATGCAAGCTCAAGTTGGAATCAGCTAGCTGAAGACTATCGCGTTCCATTTTTTAAAAGGCGAAGCTTAAGCGTCCTCCAAGTTTTGTTAGTAGTATAAAATTTATTGCGAACGTATCCCCCCTTAACACAATTATTCCCGTAAAAGAAATAACAGCTAACTTTCCGTATAATTTATTGGGCTTCATTGTACGTTGACTTCATACCATTCTTACTAAAAATCGACTCCCTGGATTCACTAGGTTCTATGATTCACCAGGCTCAATGATTCATCTAGCTAATCCTTTTGTTGTCATCCTTGTGAAAAATAATTTCCGGACACACAATACTTTTTCAAAGTTTTTTGAGAAGCTGCACTGGTCTCCCGGTGCAAGCAATATTCTAAGCTTTCATATCTTCTTACAAGTTACAGCAAGTGTGACTATTCCCTTCGAACATTTTTCACGCTCCTCCTATAAGAGACTTTTCCGGCCTTAGCCGCTTCACTTTGCAGAATAGAAAAGTGGCAACCATGCTCGGTCTTGTTTTTCTTCGCCATGGGTAAAAAAAAAAGGTAGACTTGTATAGTGCTTAGTAGAAATAATATTTCGACAAATACTCATCGCAATTTTGCTATAGGCACGACGACGCTGCCATTATTTTTCTCTTTTTGACCAATAATGTGAGTGTTCGGACACTCCCTGTATACTATATTCGCCGCGCTTGCTCCCCCGCGCCTCGGACACGGTCGTGAGGCCCTTTTTCTTGTATATAGTATTGTTCCACGGCTGCATCGCTAGCGCTGCAAACAATCCGAGCAGGAGTAGGAGGAAAGAACTTTATGAAGTAGGTACAAGGTTTAACGGCAGGTCTGGATGGGGCCCTCAGTCCAGGGCTCCACAATCCGAGCGGCAGGAAACTGGCTTATACAGGGTGTCCCAACTGCCATCCATCAATATTTAAAAATATGCAAATGCCGCCTAGCTGGAGAGAACCAAGGCAATGTTGTTTGCCGTCGCTTGAAAGATACTCAGATTATTTTTTTGCATTTCGCCTAATTACATAATTAACCTTAATTAATCAGTCCACTTCTCAAATATTATAATTACATGACAAGTGTCAATGTGAGAATTGTGGATGCACATGAAAAACTCCTGATACAGCTTTCTGTTGCTCAACACGTGCTACATAAAAGTGTTTTTTCGAGCGTGAAAGAAGCCCGCGAATACATGCAAAATTGCCGCGCGACTGGCCGCTCGAGGCACTTTGCGGTTTCGTATTCGTGCGCTTTCGCTGAGGCAACGTGTGGCGTGCCGCCGAGAGCGCCATCTCGTTTCTCGAGAACAAACTGCTCAGCGAAAAGGGTCAATATGCCTACAGCAAGAAGATCCCCAGCTGTTATAAACAAGCCCTTAAACACCCGTCAATAATTAAAATGCAATACTTGGCAGATGTTGAAATCTTTGCTGAGATTACTGAAGTCAGCGGAAGGTAACTAAGATACCGCTATGAGACATTCGAAAAGATCTTTGCCGGCTGCTGAGGCATCCTCCCACTCTATCAAGTTTCATTTGCGCTTTGTTAAATAATTTAAAATTTACCAGCCACACTTTCAAGAACTCATTAGTATCTGCAACAGATCTGTGCATTGCGTGCAAAGTTTGGCCTATTCCCCTTGTCCGTGAACGTTATTTGAAAATTGCCTACAGTCCTCCGGCTGCCGCCACCAAGTGCTGCTAACTACGGCGCATGCACAGCCCAGAGGACGCCATGGAAAGCGTTAAACCAACGTTTCTTAAAATTCTTATCTATGTGTGTGTTCTTTCGCAATGTTACAGCCTGATATTTCTCGATAACTATTTTCTATGCATTGGTTCCTAGAGCTCCGCATTCACTTTCCTAGTACGGACAGCCAACTTACACATTTCATACGTGTTAAGTTTCCACAATAAAGAATCTATATGCTCGTGTTTCTTACACATCTTCCACTAAACTGGCCCCGTAATTTTGGCCGACGTCTTTGTCGCTTGGCCTGAGGCACGTGCGCTTAGCTGGCACTACTTGTGGTTCTGAAAATATGGTGACAGCAATGAGGTCACAAGTAAGCGAGAGGGCTGCGAATTCGGTTATGACTGAATGACGTACGTATCTCTTTCATAAATTCATCTCTCTGGTTCACCGATGATTTTCCAAGAAAGAGACTATACAAACTGGAATAGCTTGCAAACTAATACAGCACTTTAAACTTCCTTTATGTATGGTATGTATTTAGTGTCACTTGATTTATCCTCATTTTACTATTCTTTACGGTACTGGAATGGCTGGAAACCCAATTTATTCCACCTTTTCCACGGCAAATGATTGTCAAAGGGGGGGCAGAAATGACGTAAGTGGAAGCGAACAAAAGCACAGCAATGGGAAACTCACATGACGAAATCTAAACGCCTTGCTTTCATGAAAAAGAAATCGCCGTAAAGTGGTTTTTCTAGGACCACTGTATATACAAAAGTGCAAAGTTCCGTTATCTTGACAACCCCGACGTATCGCCATGACGTCAGTGCGATGTATGAATGATTTCCCAATGAGGTTAATATCGTTCGTGGCGGAACAACAAAGCGATGATTCCCACTCTTTAAGACAAGTGTCCCCTAGCGACAGAGAAGAATTGCCCCTTATCATTCGCTTTTTCGTGTTTTTATGGCCACCACGAACGTAACGTCACGTTGAGACAAAAGACTCATTACAAGCGGCATGTACCTCATTCGTTTTTTAGCACACAGCTACAGCAGACGCGAGCCAACGGTTTCTCCGTGTAACGCGAAATACGTTCGAGTCCGACATGCATCGCTACCATGCAAGAAAAAAAAAGAAGGCGCCACATGAAAAGAACAATTTATTCTTGCCAGAACAAGGAGACCCGCTGTGAACTAGACACCGCTGAGGGGGCAAGGTTCGAGAAGCGAGAGAGGAAAGATAGGGCGCGTTCGCGCGTCAGGCAGTAAGGAGCGCGTGGGCGAGACGGAGAGGCGCAAACTCCCATAACCATGCCTCAAATGCGCCAGCACGTGCCGGAACAAAAGAAATGTCTGGGAACCAGTGCCCGGCGACAGAACCCCCACAGCGTGCGCTCCGGTGCACGCAACCGTATTTCGTAAGATAAGCGGCGTTTGCTTTGAACGCTCTGCCACTGTCTCATATGAGTAGGGTGGGGCCAAAGGGGCTGGGCAATTTAAGATGTTCATGAACCGGGCAAGACACCCACCGCAAGTAATTATAGCCATCTTCCTACTATTTTGGATACAATAAAACGCAACTGCGGAAAACGGAAGCTTGGGGGCGAACAAAAAAAAGAAGGAAAAAGTGAGAAACGACATCAGACGTTTCGAGATGAAGGAGCGGGCATTCTGTGACGGTTGCAACGGGCTTGCAACGCGTTCTCAACAAAACGTGCTGGCTAAGCGGCACCGCGACCGCCTCTTTCCCGTTGTCTCACATCTGCCCTCAGCGACTAGGCTTGCGGTGAGACGTGAGCTGGGTGCCCTAACGAGGCTAGATTTTAATTTCCCTTAGCAAACATTCGCCCTCTCCCGTTGCCTCCCTTCCACCTTGCCCCCCCCCCCCCCCGATATAGCCAAAATAAATCCACGTAAAACCTTTAAAAAGCCTGCAGCAGTTAAAGCCGTCCTGTAGAAACCACCCGAGACCGGTACAGCCGCTGGCGCTGTCGTACGCTTGTGCGTTGACGTGAAGTCTATAGACGTGCGGCTCATAGAACTGCAGCTCCTCGTAGGCCCGTGCCGTGGAAAGTGCAGACAGAAAGTGATTTGTGCCAACGCAGTCTACAGAAAAGCGTGACTATGCTCTTCACTTGATACGCTTTCTATCTGACCGACGGTGATAACCAACCCACGTTTACGGCGCTCCCTCAGCGTGAAATACCCACAAGGTTAACACGCATCGAATCACATCATGATCGGCAGCGCATTGATTCTGGGCCGCTCGCCCACGCACACTCGCTTCCAAGTACTGTGCGCGCGAGTGATCCTAGTGCTGGCAGTGTACCTTGTCTGGAAGCATGTCGTGCGGCCCTGCATCGCTTGGTTTAGGCAGTGGAAAGCACTGAGACCCATTCCCGGACCCAGTGATTTAATACCTTTCTGGCATACGGTGTCCGTATATTGGAGATGGGCGGGCAGAGTTTCGTATAAGGACGCTTCTACGGGTAAGTCTTTCGTTGGGAACGCACCCGGCTGCTCGGCCATGTTACGGTTGTTTCAGTCGCGTCTGTTCTTTGTTTGCTTTTTTTTTCTTAATCTGAGCACGTGAGGAATTCTTCAGAAGCGGAAGATTTCTGGAATGCAATAGGATGATGACACCCCTGCAAATATGCGTTAAAAAAGGCCATTTGGCTCTTATCCGTGATTTCAAGAGCATGATATACATGGACTGGACGAGAAGATGGACGTAACAAAATTAACCCTTATAGTTCAGCGCTTATCCCACTCTCTCGTTTCGTACCTGTGTCTCGCGCTCTTTTATGGACACCAATGAACTGTTCCAACATACAATTGCACGAATTAACACGGTAGTTTAGGACAGGAAGGGGGTAGCCTCTTGGAAGTGGAATAGCATGAGGTGCCCGGCAAGAGTTGAATTCGCAGCCTCTAGAAGAACGGGAGTAGGTCGTTGTTCGCGTGGCTGACCTCACGAGAACAGTGACCTGTTTGCAGTCGTGTTCGCCAACTGGGCCCATAGCTGCGTTATTCAGTGGCTTCTCGACTTCTTGAAGAAGCTATCGCGGAGATTAGGGCAAATATAGCAACTCAACAATGCATTCGCGAATTGCAAGTTATGATCACTTCTCAAGACTACATGCATCGGAAGTTATAAACAGTAATTGATAAGCTAATAACCGTTTTATTAATGCAAGCCCAACTGCCTTCACAAAACGGTTCACATTTTCGGCGTTGTGTTTAGCAGTCTTCTTCTGAATGTGTCAGGTGTTTTTACAAGCCCTGCATTTTAAGCGTGTTCTATGGGCATTGTTAATAAGCCCTTTACGAGATAGTGGCGGTGGTGGCAGCAGAAGGGGTTATCCTGGCGTGCTTGGCCGCTAACTGTTCCGCCTCAGCATATCTTACGCGATTAGAATGGGATTTCACGAAACGTTCATCAAGTCTGTGCCTCGGAGGAAGGAGATCAATAGGCATAGAACTATTTTTGCAAACCGGTTGTGCTGAACTGGTTAACCTCCCTGCCTTTCCTTCTCCACTCTTTCCTTCCTTCCTTCTTATCACTCCGGGTCTTGGAAGATGGCGTGTTGAAGACCCGTGTTCCGTAGGCCACGAAGTAGCGCTTTCCTTTCTCTTCGAACTGCGGACACAACCACATCTAGTGTTCCACATCACCCTTCTTACCGTATAAGGCACAAAGCGGGAAAATGCATCGTCCATTCTTAAATAACTATGTCTGTATGTAGGCGGAGCAACTTCTAATGCGATAATAGAGGGAAGCTTCGAGATGCCGGAATTTCCTGCATGATTTCTGGTACTATGCACTCTCACATGTATAGCCAACATGCTTTGTATCGCTGCATATTTGCTATAAGTTAGATGCATGGAAAGGCTAGGAAGCTTCGATGAATTGTGAAAACGGTGTGCGCAATATTTTGTGATGTAGAACTGTGTTCGTATTGGTGCGTATAAATTCAACACTGCTCGAATTACGTCTCTCCGTGTCGATTCAGATGTCAGAAGTGGTTAGTCGTCTTATTTTTTTTCTATACAAATGAAGAAATTGAGGCATATTTAGCCCTTACCCGCAATGGTCGGCTGGACGAACCGAAGTGGCGTGAGTGTGACAAACTTTTATTGCAGTGTATGGGGTCTTTGGGTGTTTTTGCTCGTGATGTCTCTGTCCATGTTCCGTGTCAAAATGCTGTTATGATCATGTCATTTAAAAAAAGAATGCATCTTGTCAATTAGAAAACAGAAAAAATATAGTCCGAGGCGAAAAAAAAATGACACCGCGTAAGTTCTTTGTATCCCTAGCTGAGGTCGTAGTTCGGGAGCACGAAAATCCGCCAGATGCAAAGCTCATCTCTTCCTGACTATTGTTGTTGCCTGATTTTGCCCTTTTGGCACCTCGTTTTTCTTTTTCCAGCGTGTTTTGCAGTATGAATATTGTGGCGGGAGGCATTTACCTTCAGCAGCCGGTGATTTGTAGGACAAGTTCTGATTGTGTAAAGTCCAGGTTCTATTCTTTCGAACTTGTTTCGGCATATCAAGTGTGCCCCCTTTTGCCTTTGCTACAGAGACACAGAACGTCATACAGACCAAACTTGAAAATCAGAAGACTCGCGTAGGTGTCTTTGGATGCCCTTTGCCAATTTGTGCCATTGAAGCCCTCATTCAGGGCACGACAGCGTTTCACAGCATGACTGTTTCCTTCCAGCGCAGAGCTTGACACCAGAATGCTACTAGCCACTCTAAACATTACCAAGTTTCAATGCACTTCCTGAACCACTCCCCTCACTGAGTTCTTCTTTTTTTTCTTTGCACTGATTCCCGGAATTTTTTTGTTTCCCTGCACGTCGAACTTCAAACTTCACCATACTGTAGCTGGTAGTATAAATAAGAAAACTACGGCCATATAACAACAACGAAGAAAGCACCCCACCGTTTCTTTGATCCCCAAAAAGCCTGCAGAGTGTGAACAAAGTGTTTAAAATGTCATGCGTCCCCCTTGTGAGATCTTACGCTTACTAAAGATCGAAACATGCCGAAAGTGTTTTCAAATAATTGTTTTTTTTGTTGCCAAATTAATATTCACGTTTAAAAAACGAAAATATACTGCGCAATTCGGGCATTTGTACGTTATATATCAAACCGATTCTTTTATTTTCGGTTTCACAGACACTGGCTGGGGTTACATCTATCGCTATATGTAAAAAAAAGGGAAACGACAACAATGGAGGAACATGATTTTTTGAAAGATTTTCTAAAATGTAATGTAGTCTAAGCTATTCTAATTAGGCAAGAATCTAACAAAAAAACGCTTTTTTAAACGTTTTCAACCTATCATACCTTAAATGTATTTTTATATGCGTGATACTTCTCTGTACACACAATTATCATCAACATTTTTCCCTCGGCGAGCATCATACATCACCTTCGTCCACCTGACACGGACACCTAAAAGCTACAGGCGACGATGCCATGCGCGTGTCATCTGCTACTGCAGATACCTCGCTAACTAGGACAAGCTTTGCGTCCTTTATATGCCAACATGACGATAGATGTGCGTGTGTGTTTTTGTCCTTTTTTTCTGCACGCTGTTCATTGGTGCACACAGTTGGTGGAGCAATCATATCTCTTCCCGCACCACAGTCAAAACTGAAGCGAAGTAGCCCTTCGGTACTTGCACAGCGGTGGCTAAAGAAACAGCGACACCTCGCGGAAAATGCTTATAAGAGAGCGTGCTGAATATAAAATCTTAGATGGCAGGAGGGCAGGTCATCTTTTATTAATGCGTATTTTATAAAGGTGAGAAGGCACACTAAATTGTGGAGGAGCACAAAAACACTACAACACAGGGTCACGGGTCAATGGACTGTACTGCCTAGCTGTCACAACGCGTAAAACAAAGCGATCATGTGTTGCGACTCTGGTGCAACTGTGATGTGGACAGCAAGTTCGAGGCATCCAATTAGCTCCGCCTTTCAACTTGGTATGCCGCGTGTGCCAGTCACTTTGCACAATGTCTCAGAATTTCATTCTTTATATTCCGTTATGCACGGGTTCTGAGACTTCTGTTCTGTCTCTTTTCTGTCTAGTGTTCTTTCAGATAATTTGCGACGTGTCTCAACAGTACAGGGGAACGACCTTCAAGGCCTACCTCGGGATAACACCGGTTGTGATATTGCACACTCCAGACGCTGCTCAGGTAAACGCCATTGAAAACAAATTCTCCTTCTCTTCTTCACTCCCCTCCCTCCCCCCCTCCCCGCCCATTAACCCTATACAATGCACGTACGGATAGAGGTGCGTGTAAGAGCACTTAACGCAGTGTGCGTCAATTAGTATGCCCACTTTGAAGCACAGACGACCAAGGGTCTTTGTTTCCATTTATTCAAACTTTACAGTGGGAACCTATGATATCCGGATTTAGGTTTCTTGCTTCTCAGCATACTTCACCGGAGTCGGCGGCTCTTGTGCAATAAGCATAAATTTAAGAATAGATCTTCACCTCAGAAAGTCACATTCCTCACTTACGTATTTAGAAGGGGCACTTACGGTACTCGGACGCGTCGTTGGCCGCTCATTCGCACATGATGTAAAATGAAAAAAAGAAACCTCACCTGTAGGCCACGAATGTAGTTGAAGTTCCGCAACATTTACAGTTTCAGCCTGCCTACTAGCTATACTGTACAGTTCCAAAATGCACACATTTGGCCACACAGTGACTTGCAGACCAGGACGCTGTGTGGCCAAATGTGTGCATTTTGGAACTGTACAGTTTGGCCACACAGTGACTTGCAGACCAGGACCCGTCAAACCACCGTGGGTGATGATTCAACCTTCGGTATGCGTGAACGTCCCCGGCATACTAAAGAAATCAATGGTTCCCGTTAGCGGACTACAACAACTTACTTTAGCATACATCTGGTCAGAATACCACACCTATGTTCATGTTTACACAGACGGGTCCGCGTCATCAACGGCATCGACAGCAGCTGTGGTGATACCATCCCAGCAGATGACTCGAGGTTTCATTCTAGATCATAATTCAACTTCAACCGCTGCAGAGCTTGTGGCTATACGGGAAGCGATTCGCCACATTTGCGGGGAAAGACCTCAAGAGTGGTGTATTTTCACGGACTCAAAACCCGCGCTGCAAATTTTGAGATGCTTCCTGCGCCACACCGCATATCAGGTTCTGGCACTGCAGATCGCCGAGCTACTTTCATGCGCTCAAGAAAAACACCACCGCATAGTGTTCCAATGGATCCCAGGACACTGTGGCCTCAATGGTAATGAGATGGCCGATGCTGAAGCAAAGCGCGCCCTCAGCAATGGCCTGCGAACTGTAGTGCCGTTCTCTAGACCAGACATCACATGCCTCCTGTCGAAATTAATGAGGAGTGCGACGAAAACATACTGGGCCCAGCCAGACGCTCGTCACGTTCGCCTTAAAAGGCTGGATCCCGATATGCAATTTCCTGTTCTGCGTGGAATTCCACGCCCTCATACATGCTTGATACACAGACTGCGACTAGGCGTCGCTTTCACGCGCAAATATTTGCACATCATTGGACGGACAGACTCCCCGGAATGTTCAGTGTGTGGTGTTATAGAGACTATAGACCATGTGCTCGTGGTGTGCCCTGAGTATGCACGCGAAAGACTCACACTGGCAGCCACCTTGAGGCATTTATATAATAGACCACTGTCGGAGGACCTCTTGCTAGGCGCAGGGCCACAGAGTTGTCAGACAACAGAGGCAATGCGTGCTTTTTCACGCTTCTTAGGCGACACGGACCTGGACTCACGCTTGTGATAATCATTTGTGCAATGTGCCCTTTCACCTAGTTCCTCCCATTATCATCCCCCATTGTGACCCTCTTTCTTCCCCTCCTCCCCTTCCCTTACGTAGAGTAGCAGGCCAGATGCTCCATATTCCGGCCGACCTCTCTACTTTTTCACATCAATAAACTACTTCTTCTTCTGCAGACCAGGAGAATGTACTACTATCCGGCCAGAGCGAAACAGACTTATAAATTTTCTGAAAGTTTAGCGTTTTCGGTTCAAACCGATACAAACTAACAAAATAAACTTGCAGAACAATTGCGAATTTGTTTTCCGTCAAATAGCACACACTGTACATGATCTGTGCTTGAGAAGTTTTTCCCAAGTGGTATAAAGCAACCCGGGGACAAATATACATAGGCTCAGGCAATATGCGAATTTCGTGCTCCATCGCACAGACGCAATATAGAGTTAGCCATGAAACTGGCAAGCGTTGGGACTAGAGGATGGTTGGAAAACACGCACTTGCGTCTGTTCCGGACGTAAGTTCAGCTCCATAAGCATGCAAAATCAGGCTGAATTCAGGATTGAAGGCGGTTCTCCGGAGTAATGTTGTCTGAAGGTCGACAACACTATAGAAAAGAGTTAAGCATGAGGTTGACTACTGTAGATTTTTCGTATACAGTTATTAAGCAACAAGTGTACATTTTCGCTTCCAAAATAACTAGCGAAGTTTTATATCATCTCAACTGCAGTAAACTCAACTATACTCACCGAACCTTGTCGCCAAATATGTACAGCCTCCAGCATTTTTAACTATACCGCGCGAGAACACTATAATATGGTCGTGCGTCGTGCTGAAGGGAACATCGCATTAGACGGCTCTTGCACAGGAGAGTGCTTAGTGCACTTGAGAGTACTTCTGCCGGTCTCGCTGATTATCACCGCTTAAAGGCGATAAAATGAGGCATGACAGACGCTCGCACAATATAGTTAAAAGTGCGGGAGGCTGTACGTACAAGAACTAGATTTCGTGGTTTGTACTTAGCATGGCTTCTTACTTGTTAACGACATAGAGATAGGCTTTTCTTACATTCATTACAAAAAGCTTTCTCGCCTAATAAAAGCGAGCCGCCAGATGTCAAAAGATATCTTGCTTTCGAGTTTTTACTGAGGAGGTTTCCTTTCTTTACAGAATAAATTTTACTTAGGCGCCGTACAAGTTATTCTCAAAAAAACACCAGTACCGTTTTATGTCATAGTTGCTGGAACACCCCAAGTACGCTTTCAAGTTATTGTAGTCGCTAAAAAAAAGAAAGCCTGAAAATGAAAATTTGGTCTCTGGATATACGTGAAGCAATAAAAGTGGTCCAAGTTGTCGAAAGATTACGCTGAAAATGCTGCTTTCTAGATCTGTGGTACAGCTCTGATCCATGAAGTTTCACTGAAGCGCAGCCAGTTGCAGAACCTGCATGACACGTGACCCTTTATGCCGAAACGAATTTCGTTTAAAGCGGGGTTGCGCGTTTTCGTCTTGTGCAGTCCTACAGTTCCGTCGTTCTCAACTACGAAATACTTAGTGGATAAACATGAATAAAGTTTTGGTAATTTTCTTCATCGGCTAATTCAAGAACAACAAATTGAGTATTCTGTTTTAATTCACCTAAATATTTCGCGTTTCACTAATATATAACAGTACGCGAACTGTATCATAATGGTTTATGCAGATATAAGATCAGTGTTGCAGTCATACAAACATTCTATCTAGAACCCTGCAACAGAATACTCCAATTGGTGTTTCAAAAGTTTATATGACTGGCCCTTTAGATTTAATCTGGTACCAATTTCATCTGTGTGGTTTAAAATTTCCGGTGCGATCTGTTCATGGTTACTATAAGCACAAGTGTAAGTGTCTTCACTACGACAGGGAACAGCTTCAAGTGCGGAGTAGTCAAATGTCAACAGCGGTAAAACCTTTAATCGGCAAAATTGTGCAGGAAAAAAAAAAGCTTGAAGAATTTTTCCAAAAATGAGTAAACGACGGGAACATACGAACGTAAACCGACAAGATCGCGCCGGAAACTGTAGAGCGGCACTTTACTAAACGCTTAAAGGTTTTCAACAACATTAAAACTTACGTTGCAAAATACATATAGCGCTCTTTTTAATGCAGATTCATCGCAAAAGAACAATGGCAAATAAGCGGCGGGACAAAAATTAGCTCTCCGATTTAGATGCTCACTGTAGTTCTAACCTCAACATAGTCCATCATTAGGGTGTTCATGCATCTCAGCAAGGTTCCCTTTCTTTACCGAACAATGTTTACAAAGGTGCTGCACATAAGCTTCGTTCAAAAATATTTGGGAACCTCTTTTTAAGCGCATCACGTGTTCTTCGTTCTTATTATGAGGTCTGCATTTATTTATTTTCTGTCTTTATTTCAACTTTTTTCCACATCAGACCCTGTTGACGAGCAAGACAAACCTACGTAAACCGGTGGTATACAACTTCCTTGCATCGTGGCTGGGAGACCACAATATCCTTACTGCGTAAGTATCAATAAACAAACACAATGGAAATTTTAGCTCTTATTTCGTCATTCCAATCAACTATCAATCTGTTTATTTACCTCAAAAAAGTTTGTATCTCACTTTGTATGTTCGTTCGTATGTATGTTTGGAGCGCCTGTAAGCATGACGATCTTCGCAATTCAACTAATAGTAGCTAGCAGGTGATAGCAGTGCTTACTACTGCAGAACTAAGTTCTTAAAGCTAATGAGATGCGTCTCGTGATTACCAAATTCAATGTTGTCATCACCAGAATGACCAACAGATTTGGGGAAAAAGTTTGTGTTTAACGAGCCAGATCCCTAGTGACTGAGAGACAGCAATGCGGCTACTTGTAGCGGAATGACAATTAATTAAATTGTGTGGGTTTAACGTCCCGGAACTTCAAAGTGGATGCAGTTTCTGGTGTGATGCCGTCTTGGAGAACTCCGAATTAATTTTAACCACTTGGGGTTCTTCAACGTGCACCCAAGGCACGGTACACGAGTGGTTCTTTTTCTTTTTCCCCCTTCCGCCCCATCGTAATGCGGCCGCCGCAGCCGGCCGTTCAATCCTGGACCTCGCGCTCAGCAGCGCAATGCCCCACCGTGGCGGCTGAGTAGTAGAATTTGTGATCCCTGCTCTCTGTTATTACCGCCGAAGCACTGCCTCACCAAGATTCAGTGCAGCGAGGCATAAGAAAACCAAGACGCGCCACAACGCGTGGAAATTTATTGCTCCATTTCGGCGTCCATGCAGGGGTCATCAGTGTTAGAAATTTGTAGTGATAAGGGAACGCCAATGGCGTTACACTTCGGCCCACCCCGCACCGCGGTTGACGCACGCCTGCCAATCAACCGCCGTCCGGTACAAGCACGAGGAAGCGGTGGATGACAACTACGTGTACACTGGGAAAGCCTTTATTACGATTGCAACTAACACTTCGAGCAGGCCCGCTAGCTATAGTTTACACCACTGAGGGTTGCCTCGAACAGAATAATATACGCTAGGTAAACAGAGGCTTCCACCTTACCCGCTGGGGATACGAGCGGCAAAAACGTGGCTGACTAACCACGCGCAGAAAAGGGAGTGCGGCGGTGAAGCCTTTTGCACTCGCTGGCGACCAGAGAGGCTCGGGCGATGTCAGATGGATGCCACGTGACACGCCCGATGGCGCCGACAGCGGCGCTTGCGAGTCCTCTGCGCCGCTAAAGGGGTCTCCCCTCTCCGCAAACCTACTGGTGCGCGTGCGACCGTCATGAGATGCGAGGATTCCCACAAACTCTACATTTAAGAGATTTAATTTTGCCCATCTTTCAATGAAAATTAACGGGGCAGGTCGCCGGGAAACATGCCACGCATACTAGCGAAATGGTGCAGCGGGGTGGAAAGTCATTCCCCCTCTCGTTTCCTTCCATGCAACAAACCAGGGAGGGAGGTGTTCTATTCCAACTAAACTAACATAGCACAAAGTGGTGGATAGACACAAAAACAGAACAGACAATGACGATGGGTATTATAAATTGCTTGTTAACAGGACACCAGCCCCTCGTATACGTACTCGTATAGGCGATAGTAATTAATGTATCGGCGGTTGGTCTCCCATTAATAAGCAGATGATAACAGCGTTCGTCCGTGTCTGTATTGTGTTTCTGTCTGTCCGCCACTTTGAGATAAGTTACCATAGTCAGAATACAAGAGCAACTATCCACGCAGTTGATCCTTCTAAAGTGGTTTCCGGCTGGCCCCCATGAGTGCCCTTTGTTTGCTATTTATAGAAGTCACTTATTCCTCAGATATAAAATGTGGGTGCGGAAAATTATGTTCTCGAACGTTATGCTTTCCTGACGTAAACGTCTCGCATACGTGCGCCATCGCAGCGTCGGCGACAGCTGGCGGTTCAAGCGGCGCCTCATGACGCCGGCGTTCCACTTCAAAGTCCTCGATGACTACATCAGCTCCTTCAACTACAATGGCACGCTGCTCGTGGAGCGGGTGGACAGGCTGACCGCAAAGCACCCGGGCGAACCTATACCGGCATTCCGCCTTTCCCAAAACTGCGCCCTGGATGTGACCACCAGTGAGTGCACTTCCCAGATTTCCCTTATCAATGAGCATTGCGTGCCTATCACATGTATAGAATATAGCGTGTGGTGTGGTCAAAGCAATGACACACGTCCTTCCAGCACGATACTATACGTCTCGGTGTGCAGTCAAAAACCATTTTTTCGTGTTCAAAACTCGCTTCTTCTGGCCTCCTTGCAGAAGTCCTGATGGGAGTCGACTTGGACTCGCAATTGGACACAACAGAGCCGACATTCGCCAACCATTTTAACATGTGAGTATGCGTATAGCATTGGCAGGACCCCATGTGCAATCTCGGAACAAGCATGTCGAGCCGTTTCGGTGCATCTAAAGAGGCTATTCCCCAATAAAGGCCACCAACCACCACTAACCCCCGTCTATGAATTGTGGGCGCGTGTGAACACTAACCTATAGACTATAATAGGATTCGGTTCAGAGTAATTGTGGTGGCAATCAATCAGGACATTTTGCATAGAGAGTAGAATATCGGCTAATTGATGGTGTTTCTTTAAATGCGGTAACATAATTAGAACTCCCTCAATAAATTTCTAAACTAAGCGAGGCGCGCTGCCTTGGGAGCTGGTGCACAAATGTTTAGGGTCGAGAAGGTGGCACCTGGTACGTGCTAGTGCCTGCACGCCATTTTCCTACTCAAATTAGCAATTGTGCTTATAACAATCGCCGCAATGCGTTTTCTTCCAAGCGTCCGCTGAGTGATCTCCTTTATGAACTAGAAAAAAGGGAACATTGGCCATTGAAAGGGCCAATGTTTATCCCAAGGTCATTGAAAGGGCCAATGTTTATCCCAAGGTCTTAGCCGAGAAAAAAAACGAGAAGAGAGGTAACGAAATAACAAAACACGATCGAAGCGAATCCATAGATCACCAAGGAAAACGGAGAGGAAGAAAAATGTTAAACAGTAAAACAACTCAAGGCGTAAGCACAAGCTTGTCCAATAATAAGTCTGCGGCCATGGCCAAGGTACTTTCGTGGGAGGCGTTCGTCGCCCGCTAATACACGCAATATTGCCGCGAGACTGGCCGCTCGAGGCCTTTTGCGTGAATTCGCGGGCTTCATTCGCACTCAGAGAAACACTTTTACGAAACACCTATAATGCAACAAAAAGCTGTATCGGGAGTTTTCATGTTGCTCTAGAATTTCAATTGACACTTTTAAGCTCATTATAATATTTGAGAACTTTATTAATTTGTTAGGACTAATTATATAGCTAGGTGGAATGCAAAAATAACCTGAGTATCTTCAAGCGGCCGGCAAAAATCATTATCTTGGTTCTGCCCAGCTACGTGGGATTTGCATATTTTTAATTCTTGGTGCATGAGAGCTGCGACCCCCTGTATATATAATATTACTTGAGGTGTGCGTCAGCAATATTTCTTGGTGAAATTCACATTGAGATCCAAGCTATACAGGCTTTAATATTTCTAGACACGTTATGGAGCGCGTGCGGGTGACTGAGAGAAAAAAATGCCTAAGAAACCGATAAAGGGCGCCAAACTACTTGTTTTTTTTTTCTTAATTTTTCTCTCCGCTGGTGGAACGCAGGTTGATGTTCTTGATCGGCGTACGCATCTTTCGTCCCTGGATGTGGCCCGACGCCTTGTACGAGCGGACATACGAGGGTCGGCTATACCATAAATCCATTCGGGAGATGGAAAAGTACACACTAGAGGTAAGCACAATCCATCATTAACTCTAAGCGCACGTAACCGCCCGTATTTAGAGAGATTTTCTTATGATACGACTATTCTTAATAGCAGCTGCCGTCCAAGTGTGATGTAAGACGTATTACCAGCGAAGGTCATCGGTCAGTGGCAAATATGATTTACGAATGAGCTTACCGACTTCGTGAATTCAGCCCCAGGTCTATCTGGCGCTAAGCACATTTCAGAAAAAGAACTAAAAATGGGCCAACGCAGCGCACGGTCTGCGGCTTTTGCGGCAAGATAAGGCTGACGGGAAATTGCGGCACACACAACGCGTGCGCGACGCCGTGTCTTCCAAGGAAAGGTGCCACGCTTTTGAGCAGAGTTCGCCGTGCGCCCTGTTGGTCCGTTTGCTTTTGACCCAGGGTGTGCTCGCCCTGATTCCCTCTCTCACAAAATGAAACCCATCTGCCCTCACCAGGTGTTGGAACGGCGCAAGGGAAAGCTGCAACAGATCGCCGAAGAGTTGGGAAGCGTGCCGGGTGACTATGGTGGGGAAGGAGACGACCGAGCACAGGACTCCGTCATCGTGGACCGGTTTCTGAAGGCCCACCTGCAAGACAGCCGGTACAGCATCGACGAGGTCAAGAAGGACATCGACTCCTTACTGTTCGCGGTGAGATTTTCGGGATTTTTGTATACCTCTGCATGTAAGCCTGAGACAACCTAAGGGTATACAGTGACAAATGCACCGCTGTCTGGCTCAAAGCCAGTTTGTATAGATGCGCAGGCCAACTTCGCTCGCTAGATTCCGTGACGTCACAGTGCAGGCTAACCTTTGTCGATACCGGCGTCTCCCGAACTATCTTTCGGAGCGCGCAGGCTCAGACAGTACGTGCCGTATGGTTTTGTAAGTGAAGCTTGCACTGAATCCTTAACTCATTCTGAATAGTCGCCGACTATAGTGGACTCACCAGAGGTCTTCCTTGTGCCTCCAAAACGTGAAACAATCAACGATGTAGCAAGTATTTCGAAGGGCTTAACTTTTTCTGACAGTGTGACTCACTTCACTGTGGTGGCGAAAGTCGACATATTAAGGTTGCTCAGGGAGATTGGAAGGCTTCAGTGTATAGAGCATGGTGATCATCGTGCTACTGCGATTACAGCAATCATATTTTATTCAGCAGAATTATTACACATAAATCGGCCAGCCAAGGAACGTGTCGAAAAGCTAGTCTTCCCGGAAGGACCGCGGATAGCACGCAAAGAAGTGTCAGGCATTCTTCTCACATTTCGGCGAGACAGGATTGATGGACACATGGGAACATATTTGGCGCAGAAATAGGCACTCAGGCAGAGGAATTACCGGCCATGTCTGCTAGGCTAACCCCTCCTGTAACAACATCACCACCACCACCAAAGTACCGAGGAGGAGGAGGAGGAGGAGGAATAAACTTTTATTATAGAACCCAAAATACCGACAATATTTTTTTAACGTAGGGGTGAGTGCGTCTCTCATTTCAAAGGATGTTTTCAGAATGTCTTGACCATCGCTTGATTTCCTGCTACTGACAACGTCATTAAACCACGGCAGTTTACACAAATTAGAAACCTTTTCAGATACTGTTATGAGCAAATAATTCATTTGCACTGCTTTAATACCGATCATTTGGGCAATAATGCGCATTCAAATTCATTGTCAAGTTTTTTCAGACGCTTTCAATGCAAGAATTGGCAGGGATTGCAATCTCTTTTCTCGCCATTTTTCTGTACACGAGCGTACAACTTCATTGCTTGTGTACACATTTCTTCTCGCCACTGCAGTTTAACCAAGTTACTTTTGAAAGGATTTGCAGCCGTCACCATCGAGCTTATTTTTATGCAGGGCACCGACACTACTACATCGGCAGTTGGATGGGCTTTCTACATGTTAGGGTTGCATCCTAAGGTGTTGGCAAGGGTCCACCAGGAGCTTGATGATATATTTGGCAGCGACACCGAGAGAGACATCACAGGGGACGACCTCAAGAGGATGAAATACCTGGACATCTGCTTCAAGGTTACTATTGTTCCTTGTTATCGTTCGTTCATAGCTTGAATATGGGTCTCCAGATTTCCTTTTTCTCTTTCACGGCACTCTTTAGAATAATTAAATTAAAGTAGTCCGTGAAATATTCCGAAATTAAAAGTACCCAAATGTCGGTCTTTTTATTTTTTACTTGGCATGTCGTTTTTTTTTCGTGTTCGTCAATTAAGGAAACAAATTTAGAAACAGGAAGTTGAAAGCCTAATTCTAATGGGCTTAATGAACTTCTTTCTTTTTTTTAGGAATCACTGCGGCTTTTTCCGCCTGCTCCAATCATCGGAAGAGTCTTGGACGAAGACTTGGTAGTAGGTGAGTAGTGACGGCGGCACTAGCGAATATACATTTTTTTCTCCTATTGCAACAAACCAACTCGGAATCCGAAACAATAAAACCAATTTGGCTAGATATATACCGCCATTTTCATGTCCAAAAAAACTTTATTTCCGCAAGGGCATTTCCGTCGCTTTATGACTGTAAGTCAAATCATTCATGTAAACGCTGAAAACTGGCTTGGACGTGATCGTTGCATATTGCCTTTGTAGATCTGCCGCGATAATTGTATGTTTTTCATAATATTGAAAACCGAAAGAGTCTGTACTAAACCGGCATGGCGCGAACTTTTATTTGCAACGAAATCTTGTTCTCTCGCAAGAAGCAGTGATTTAGTATAGACATTTTCATTTGAAGCAACATCACCGAGGCTATCTGCCTTTCTGTTTATCAAAATGCATGCGATGTCATCTGCTTTATCGTTCATAAAGAAATGTTTTTTGTTTTAGTTTTATCTTTATAACGAGTGTCTCGTTACTGTGCCTGTTAAAAAACTGTGCCTGATATTTTGACCACATAGCGGGATGTTACGCTTCATTCAGTCACTCGAAGCTTACTATGCCATTCAAAGACTACAGGCGAAATTCGAAAACCTTCCTCGGCTGCTTTAAAGAAAAAAAATTGCGGGTACATTTGCAATTTCTCAAAAAATTGGTGCGTCATAAAATGTTTTTGATGATAATAAACTCGCCACAAGCTTTACTGACCGTGACCTGTGCCTCTCGTTTCAGACGGATACAAAATTCCTAAGGGGGTAACGTGCTTCGTCAACATATACAGTCTCCATCGCAATCCTGAGTGCTTCAAGGACCCGGACCTGTACATACCGGAGCGTTTTCTGACGCCAGAAGTCCGAAATCGCCATCCATTCAGCTACATCCCGTTCTCTGGAGGCCCCAAAAACTGCCTAGGTAACATATCCCACGCCCTTACACTACTGCATGTTCAAATGTTGGAATACTTACGAAGGGCTTCAATGTTTTCCAACGGAAACCCCGGAAAGCTTCCGATTAGACAAGCTCTCAAGCAATGCATTAGCGGGCAAGAAACTACTGCAAGGGAGACCCTGTTATTTGACCTAGGACCCTCCGGGTACCACATCTTCAACCCCGCAGTTAATAACAGTTTTATGGATGAAATTTAGCTAATAATGCTGGAAAATTGTACATACAACTGCTGCAGACATCAGACATGTTTCTTATAATTGAGTTTATTATAACAAAGACAAAAGAAGCAAAATGGCACCCGCCGCAGTGGCTCAGTGACTGTGGCTTTCTGCTACTGAGCACAAGGACACGGGTTCGATTTCAATCCCCGACGGCCACGTTTTGAGGGGGGCGGGACGCAGAAACGCTGGTGCACTTAGATTAATGTGCCCATTGGAAAACCGCGGGTGATCAAAATTATTCCGGAGCTCTCCACTGTACGGCATCTGTCATGGCCGCAGTGTTTTCTTTGTGCCGTTTAACCCCCATCAGTCAGCCAGCCGGCAAAGAAAATTTCCATCTTTTTTCTCTATGAGGTAAGCTACCGATCAGGTTCAGCTGTATGGACCGATCAGCGTGCAAACAGCTGCCCAAGTCACGGACGATTATGTAAAGTAACATGTGGACTAACAGAAACAGTAAATGTAACGGAGGAACAGGTAACGCACCCGTACCTTGGTAAACAAATTAGAAAATAATAACATAGATGTAAACATTATTTCGACTCATGAAGGGAAAACATTATCTGCGTAGGGTTTAGTGTTCGGGGAAATCAAGAATGCTTTCACTGTATCTTTTTTTTATGTCAGTTACGTTGTACCAGCGTATATCTATGAGTTAGCATGAGTGCGAAAGACGTGAATAAGTATTAGTTTATTTTGGGTTGTGTAATACGATTTATACTGGTATCATATGGCTAAGCATACATGAGTACTTAAAACTTTTTTCTTGTGTTCGATGTATGCATTAAGGTTTTTTTTTATGTTCAATCAATAAATTGTGAAATTGCCTGGAAATTTGGTGCATGTCCTGCGGTTGCTTCTTGCCGTGCCTAGTTTCTTGGGGCAAGCGCATAGTCTAGCTGCTGCTTAGCTACTTGTTGAGCTTGTGCTAGCCTTTTGTTTTCTGTTGCATCTGTATATGATGATACCAAATGCTGAATAAGCTGAAGTGAAGGGGAACATTCTATAGCGGGTGTAAGCGTGTCGCTCTTCGTTTCTTCTGCAGGCCAACGTTTCGCGCTGCTGGAGGCCAAGACGCTTCTGGCGAAGGTTCTACGCAAGTACACGCTCGAGTCCACGAGGCCCGTAAGTGAGCTGAGGATCACGTATGAAGTGATCCTCAAGGCGAGAGGAGGACTGCGCATCTGGTTCCGAAATCGGGCTCACGCTGACCGCGCGGCCAAACTTGCTGGTTTCGAAGAGACAGAAACAAACTATGGATTATGAGAGGTGCTCTTACAGTGACGGTGCTCACATGTATATATTTTAAATGTAACTGTCAAAGTTGTCCGGATATGTATGTGTGCTGTGTGTTGTACCATGTGTGACTTGTGTATACGCGACGTGTGTCTTGCTAGTGCACACACAAGCCTTAATTCATCCGAAAGGACTGAAGAAGAAAAGCCTTCCGGGATGAAGTTCCGTGGGCAAGAACCACGTCTTACTGCTACCTGTGCCTGCACGCCCTGTATTTCAAGAATACATGGAATGAATTGTGCCCTGTTTTATATTGCGACAAGTGCGAAACGCACTTGTAATGTAAACCCTGTGATAAAATAAAATAAAGTGTTTTATGAGTAAAAATGTTGCATGAGTACCCAAATTGTGCCGCCGTTCGTGGCGGCGGTTATGTTCTAAGCCCGGGGCTAGTTGCTTTCTGTCACACAAAAAATGGTTATTAGTGGGGTATTCTGTAAGAGTCCACCTAGTGCACTGTCCCCTTCGGCTGTCGGCATTGGCTCCAGCTTCACGAGCGCGAAGGGGACAGGCTGGCACCTTCGTGCTCGTGAAGCTGGAGCCAATCGCGACAGCCGAAGTGGACAGTCCACTAGGTGGACTCTTACAGAATACCCCCTAGGTGTGCTTGAATTTAGTATCGTGCAGAAATGCGACAAGCCGCGAGGCCTCCCTTTCCACACATGCACGCGCATGCACACATCTGTTGTCATGCTACCGAAACCAGTCTGCGAGAACAAGCAGCTCATCTAAGGTCGGTAGTCTACCCAACGCAGGTGCTCATCTCAGTCGCAAGCAACGTCTTAAAGAAAATGCGAAACCCAGATGGCGTCCCTCCGAACGCGTCAAGAAACAAGCAGAAGCTGGCAGTCATTCCTTATCTAAATACGAACTCGCACGGTCTGATGGGGGTGAAATGCAAATACGGCCGTGTACCGTGCATTGGGGCACGTTAAAGAACCCCAGGTGACCAAAATTAATCCGGATTTCCTCACTATGGCGTGCCTCATAATCAAAGCGTGGTTTTGGCAAGTAAAATCATGTAATTTTTTTTTCTCGCACGGTCTGAATAAGGTAGCCAGTCAGGTCGGTATGAAGGTGAGTTTTTCGGCAAAGGAAAAGTTAAATCGTCTGTGTTGGCTGACTGAGCCTGACCATGAAAATCCAAGAGGGTGCCAAAAGAAGCACTAGAGCCCTCTCGTGCCCTGCGCAGGAGTGGTGTACAGTGTACCATTGTCATGTGGCGGAACTTACATCGGCCAGACAGAGCACTGTGTAAAGGATTGGTTTAGAGAGCTCAAACAAAATGTTGCACGGTACCGAGATAGACACCTGTCCTCACATTGTAAGGATTGGGGGTGCTCACCGCTGTTTTAAAACTGCCGCGTAATCAGCTACCACAAAGATAAATGTATGCGTAAAATTATAGAGGGGAGAGCCATAATCAGCCGATGGGTCAAGTGTATCCGCACACCATCAGTTTTGTTGTCGAAAACATTTTATTACCTTCTTAACTAGTCAGTAAGATACATATAATGCGTCACGTGGCTGGATGATGATGTATATGCGTGTATGAGCACGGGAAGTTTCAATAAACGTCATTTGCTAGAGCGTTTCCATATGTTTCTGTGTCCCTTATTCTGTCCTCGTGTTCAAAGCGTACCCCAGCACAATATCAAAACTAAAAGCGTTGTAAAATAGCTCACCGCTTAAGGATCACCTAAGACCTTATCAAGATTTCCTTTTCTGCGGTTCTGATCAGTGTAATTACCCCATTATCTCGTGTTCACTGTCACAACTGGTCAGTGGTCGTTTTCTCATGAACCATTCAGGCGCATGAACAGCGCTGTCAGTGCAAACTTTAATTTTTAATGTGTAGATTCCTCCCGTTCATATATTTCACTTGAAGGCTGTAACAATGCTCATACGACCAGCTAAGAAAAGTGAAATTCAGTCTAGCCTGCATTTCAGGCTAACACACTTTCTCAGAGGCCATTGAACGTAATGCAGATTGCAGGCGCTTCATACTTAAGGTTTCACGGGCTCTGTTTCGGAAAGCAAATTAATGTGCGTTAAATACGCACACACAAAAGGGAAGAGAGTGTTTCGGAACCTTGTGTTAACAGCATTTTTAAGTAATAGCCAAGTTCGTCCTTGCTGACGCCTCCGTTGTTCTTAGAAAAATAATGAACGTTGGTACCATTTCTCCACGATTGCGAACAATGGCTTGATTGCCTGGTCCGGAGGCACGGTCTAGCAGGAATTAAGTGTTTCTCACGCATTTACATACTCCTCCCAGCGCACCGTCACGAGGATCTGAGTTGTTACTTGGATTGCTCATTTAATGAGAAACGGAACATGTAAAAACATTTCTGTTCTTTTCAGATTCATGCTGTGGTACTTAAGGGAAACGTAAATTTCAATTACGCTCTCTATAGCTATAATATTCGAGTGTTTCTCTATTCTTGCTTTATGTGGCCTACTACAAATCTACGTTTTTTTTTTGCTTGTTTGTTGCTGTTTTTAATTCATTTTCAGGTTGGTTTCAGATTATTATTCTTTCACGGTAGAATCCGTCAGATGAAAAATGATATACAGAGAAGAGTCCCAAAGTCAAAGACAGCAACGGGACTCTTGGCTATTACAAGAAAAAAGCAAAAACAGAAGCAGTTAATCAAAAAATAAATAAAGGCTGAATATATTATATAATCATCCGCAAAATTATGCGGGACAACACATATAAACATTTACACAAAACAAAATACAACTTGGGGATAGACATACAATTACCAATACTGCATACATAGAAGTACAGTGAAACAGCGCATCTTTAGTGGAAATGCTACATAGAGAATAGAATGAACGAACTTGAGAGAGAGAAAGCTCTTTATTGAAAAAGCAGAGTGTTTAGCCAGCGTATTTACGTCTGCATACTACTCTGCAGGGAATGGGAAGAAGAAAGCCTGTAGAAGAAGGTGGGCAGAATAAAAGGGAGAAAAAATGCAGATCTTGTGATGTTATCAGCAGTAGAGTAAGTGTCCGATACAATTAATTTAGACGGTAAATGTAAAATAAGATAAACTAACAGTCTTGATGAGGCGACGTGTGTGAGTCATATAGTTTAGACAAGAAACCAGTTGACTCAACATATAAAAACAAGACGTCCACGGCTTTGCACTGTTTTGATGGGCAAGGCCCGGGACCCAGCATCCGTGTCAATGTCAAGGGGCCTTGGTCGAGCTTTTCCATGTTCATTTTACATCAATGTCGCTCATCTCTGTAAGCCGGGCACTCAAGCAAGATGTGCTCTAGAGATTCCACGGTGCTGCAGTTGTCACAACGTGGATTTGTGGTCTGGCCCATGCGAAAAAGAAGATTGTTCATGTATGCAACGTTCAGTCGAAGCCGGTGACAGAGAGTGTCCAGATTCGGTGGTACACACTGTGGTAGCCTTGATTGGTGTTCTGGGCCGATGTTGAACAAAAACTAGCAATTACCTGAAGGTGACGACTATCTTCTACGCCGTTCCTTGAGTACATAGCTCTTCGCCATAGCTGAAGCCTGACTTTTAGTGAAGAACACTTCTATAAATGTTATGTGATCATGTCTATTGCGGGCTGCCTCATCCGCCTTTTCATTACTTATTATACCGCAATGTCCTGGAAGCCACTAAAATGCTATCACATATCCAGCGTTAGATGCCAAGGGGTGTAGGTATGCTGTGTCCTGGACCAAAATGTAATTGCTGGATTTAATGATTTTCGTGCAAAGAATTTGCAATGCTGCTTTCGAGTCTGTGAAGATTGTCCATTGTTGTTGAAACGGCCGTAGTACGTACTTTAGTGCCTGTTTCAGCGCGAACAGCTCAGACAATGTTTATGACGTTACTCGCTCTAAACGCCATGAAAATGACTGGCCTGTGGAAGGAACGAAAATACCACATCAAGAGCTACGTTGTGTGGAGGAGCCGCCAGTAAACATGTGCGTTGTAGTGGAGTACTTCACGCTCATGTAGGCCAGTGCGGTTTGTAAAAAATCTGCTTGAGGCATGTTTTGCTTAGACGGTATTCCAGGGATGCACTTTCGAATGTGCGGAGGAGACAGCATCCATGGAGGGAACTGTAATGGCATGATCTGTGGCGCCTGTTTCTGGATAGTAAGTCGAATTTCGCCAACAGCTTGCCCGAATCCGGAATTTCGTTGCGTTTTGATATTACCCAGAAAATGATTCTGCTTTCAGGCCACATGTCTTATACGTACAAAGGTTGTTTCCTGAATTCGTAGCAGGTCAAGGCTTAAACAGTGGTCCTCACATACTGTCACTGTACAAGTTGACTCCTTCGGCAGGTATATAAAAACACGTGGGCTATTGTTACGTGCCGCTTTCAAGTTTTTCTTATTAGTTGGGAACAGTCGCTGCAGGATAGGAAGGCTATAGCGCAGAAGGCCATCAATATAAGCATTATGAAGCATCACCATCGACCGGCAGTTGCTACCCCACCGGGGTCCAGCAAGAATACTAATAATCTGCGACGCGCCGGGGAGTCGCCCTCGTAACATTTTCATTCCCGTATCCAGGAGAAATGCGATCGATCAAGACACCCACAAAGTGCTGTGTCCGTACGTAGGGAATGGCTCGACCCTCAAGTATCAAAGGGTATCCATCGATGCGCTTGCGAGTAAAGGCCATAGCAACGCTCTCCTCTGGTGATAGTTGTAGCCTCCGCCATGTCAGAAACGATGACATGTCGAAAAGCGCTCTCTGTAGTCGCTTCTGAGTTACTCGACGAGATCGTGACGCACTCCATATAGCGATGTCATCAGCGTAAAACGTCATATGTACCCCAGTTGGCAAGCTCTTTTGCAAGTCAACGAGGGTGATGTTGAATAGTAAAGGGCTAAGGACTGCCCTTTCCCTTATGGAATCCCGTGTACAACGGCATAGCAAGATGTCAGACCTTCAGGAGTTTCCAAGCAAAGCTGCCGTCCTTCGAGATGGTTGGGCAGCCATGTATAAAGGCGTCCTCCGATGCCTAAAGCTTCAAGGGCCTCAAGAACTGAATGGTGTAAAACAGAGTCGAAGGCGGCTTTGATGTCAAGGAACATGAGGAATGCACTATGCCCATTAGTTGGATGCTCTTCTACGGAGCAAATCAGGGATATTATATTGTCCAGTGCTGATATATTCTGCTGAAAGTCATTCATTTCATTTGGATAGATGCCTCGCATTTCAAGAAACCATGTTATTAGTTTATGAATAATTTTTCCGTTGGTTTCGCAAAACAGCTGAGCAGAGTGATAAGTCGGAAAGATACGTGGCTGGTCGGCTGTTTCCCAGGCTTGATGACAGGTACAATATTAGCAAGTTCCCATTCGGCAGGTACTTTACCACTTCTCCACGAAGTATTGTACATTTCTCGCAGTCGGAGACGGCAGTAGCGGGAAAGGTGCGCTATAGCTTGATAGCTGACTTGGTCGAGGCCGGGTGAAGACTTTTTGTTAGTATCAGCTATAGTCGCTGAAAGTTCTTCCATGGTGAAGGGGAGGTCCATAGCGTCCATAGATGTTCGCGGTGGTTGTATGTGAGCCGAAGGCACGCTGCGTGCACCGCGATGCCCAGATCCAGAAATAAGCCTACGGTATTCTTATGCAATTGGTTTCACGGTTAGTCCTTTGTGTGATGAGAGCGCGATAAAAGGGTATAACTGCTGGGCTTACATCCGCAATCGTTTGATGACGCGCCAGATACTAGCCACTTATTTAGATACATCCAGCATCGCGCAGAAATCCTTCCACCACTGCCGACATAAATTCGTGGGATAACGTCTAATTCGGCGCTGTGCACGATCGTCGAGAAGCAGGCATATCTTCAAGATCCTTAGTGCGCAGTGATTTCCGTTCTGCACGTCTTCGGATAGCGCGAAGGTGCTCAAACTCTTCAACATTAGCAGGAATACCAGGGTGCCGGTATATTGCGCGATGTTTTCTTCAGGCAATGGGCTATTGTCGGAACAAGTTCGCTGTCTCGAGTTGCAGCTGTTATACCTCGGCTAGAGGTGTCTCTAAAAGCATACCAGTCTGTGTATTTCATTTTTACTTTTAGTGAAGACATTGGTAAACCAGAAGCCGATATCAGAATCGGGTAGTGGTCACTGCCCCTTGTCTCGAAGTCCGTGCACCAGCTAAATCTTTGAACAACAGACCTTGACACAAAGGATAGATCAATGCAGCTGGTGACTCATGGCCCCTTCAGATAAGTAATTCTACCATCGTTTAATGGCTCAATGCGATGGTCCGCGAGTAAATTAGCCAGCCTATATAGTCGCCTACAGGTGCCTGTACTACCCCAGATTATGTTTTGGGCGTTAAAGTCGCTACAGATAATTTGTGAACAAGGTGTTGTTGAGATCAAATTTTCCAACCTTAGCACATCAAATACTGCTCCTGGCTCCAGTCAGGCAGGTATTAGAGTAAACGTTTGTTTGCCAATGATTGTTTTTGCACAGATGAACTCATTCGGGTTATGTGGAGAGACGAAAGTCTCGGCTACAAGTAAGTCGTGGCGGAATCCAACCAGTAGCCGTATCAGTACAGTATCAGCCGGCTACCGAACTTGATGTTTGCATGTAAATATCAAGTCCACATTTTACACTTTTTAAGCCAATGCAATCCATTCAGTAAATAAAGTAAATACATAAATTAACATCCTAATTGCAATCTTTACGGTGTGTGTTTATATTGAAACGATGAAGGGAATTGTCTTAAAAGTCTACTTTGCGTTGTTACAATGTTCTAACGTTGCGACAACGTTCCGTAAAACGTTCTAAAATACTGAATGCTTGTCTTTTAGAACACTTTCATGGAACGTCTTCTTTTCACATTTGTATTTTCACCTCAAGGAAACGTGATCTACCAAAATTAAATTCTGAGGTTTTACGGGCTGAAACCACAATCTCATTAGGAGGCACGCCGTAGTGGGGCACTCGAAATTATTTTGATCGCCTCAGGTTCTTTAATGCTCACCCAATGCACAGTACACGGGCGTTTTTTTTTTTTTTTTGCATTTCACCCCCATTGAAATGTGACCTCCGTGTCCAGGATTCGATCCCGCGACCTCGTGCTTAGAAGCACAAGGCCACTAAGCAACCACGGTAGCTTGGCATCTATTCGCCCTTGCAGTAGGCCTGACGCGTAAGAATGCCCCAGCCACAAAGCAACGCGACACATTGCATGCACACTGCTAGCATCATGTAGGGTAGGCGCAAGAAACCTCGCTCGGACGTAAGATGATAGAAACCGAGTAAAATCACTAAAACCTCAATTTCGCGATCACGCTTGACAAGTACTTTTGGACTATGCGAATCTTCAATTGACCTTTTTCGATTATGTACGAGGGGTTAACTTTCGGTATGACAAACAGCCCAACGACCCGAATGACCATCATTTAAGAAACATACTTGCCCCACTCAGTTCATGACGAGGGAGCAACCAAACCATTCACATAGTTTCGTCTGGCCGTTCTCTATAGTTCAAGCACCGATACGTATATTTTCTCACGATTAAGCTCAACCTTTCTGCTTTATTTCTCTGAAAACAGCGAGAAAAAGAGTGAGCC
Organism: Dermacentor silvarum; assembly: GCF_013339745.2. Classification (NCBI taxonomy): domain Eukaryota; kingdom Metazoa; phylum Arthropoda; class Arachnida; order Ixodida; family Ixodidae; genus Dermacentor; species Dermacentor silvarum. The sequence continues at coordinate 247,579,610 of NC_051154.1, forward strand.
GGGCCATTGTAATTGGTGGCCCAATAAAGCGGATCCTCCGCGCGTCTCGTGGGTCTACTCAAGTTAAAGGAAAATGATTCAGTCAGGTTGACAGAAGGTTAATTGACCGTGGGTACATAGCTTTCCTGAACTTCTTTTAAAAACAAAAATGTTAGAATTTCTTTCTGTTTGGTGACAATGAATCAATAGAATATTTTCAATGAGACTGAATATCGCGGATCTTGCTATTGCAGGCATTGTCACCCAACTCTCGTTTTCAATGCTAATATTATGCAAACCAAATTCGCGAGTAGAGTCGTGGCTCATGTTAAGCGAATATTCGATTCTGTATACTTCCGTCGCGATAGTTAAATCAATCAATAAATCAATAAATCTTGATTGCTCCTGAAAATCTTCATAATCTTCCTGGCTAAAAGCTGCTCTGGAAGCTTGATTGGGTCCCTGAAGACCCTTACATTGGTAACATGCGATGTTCATTGTACAATTATACAGCCGAGATAATGAAATCAAACATGTCGCAATTGCAATGGATATTGGTACTTACTGAAATAACAGCTTTACAATATGAAGCACACCAAACGTTTAACGTAGTATAAATTAATTGGTCGTTTTAATATATGTACTCTAATTGCACAATAGTATCTGTAACTGAAAATAAACAGGTAAAGGTAACACGAATACAAGATTTTAAATTCAAGAGACACATCGAGCAATACTTGACAAGACAGAGCTAATATCTACTAAATCAAACAAGGTAAAATCAGCACGTGATAAGGCACAAATGCGTCCTTTCAATTATTGAAACATGAAAGCTATTGTTCGCGAAATAAATAAAAACTGTCGGCACAACTGTCGGTGTGTAGCAGTTGTTATTTCTGAAAATTCATTCAGAATGGATGGAAAGTTGAAATGAAGTGCTTGTAAATTGTAGTTAGCAAACGAGGTACGAACCATAGGCAGTTTGTCGCGTACGCGTGTTAAAGTTATAATACGCGTGCATTCGTAAGAAATTCCTTACGAATACGCAATCGTAAGGAATACTTTATAAGTGTCTAAAAAGTAAGAAGATCGTAACACCCGAAATTTGTACAAGTGCTGAATTTGTATGATTTCGTAATCTTGAAAGGCAGTTTTAGTTGAAGCCAAGTAAGGAATGTTTGCATCGTGCCGAAGAATCTTCTTTTGCAAAGGAACTTTTATTTAGGTTTCACCTACGCGACCACATCGGCAAATAAAGAGTTAGAAGGAAAACCGGTAATTGTTTTTTTTTCACGCTATGCATTTATCTTTAGAAGGCATAAAAGAAGCGGTGATGAAAATTAAATAAATAAAAAAAGACTTTTGATGGGCCTTGAGGTTAGCATTTAATGAGACCAGTGGGACTTAAGCAGCTTTAAAAAAAAACATCTTAAGCAGTGCAGTTTAAGCAAGTAGGCTTAAAACTTCTTAACATAACCACATCTACTTTGTCGTTGTGTAATCCTTTTAGAATCCGCTAGAGGAAGAGAGGTAATGTGTCGTAACCGTACCATTGTTTTTAACTGCCTCCTTAAGCCTCTTATTCTACGTGAAAGGAATTTGCGCCGTACCGGACCTATAGCGTTACACCTGACGAAGACGTCGGCCCACGTATGGTTGAAAGAATCAGTGGTTTTAGTGATTCACGCCGACGCACTAGCAAGAATTTCAAGCCAATTCCTTCTCAGGCTGACAGGGTTCACAGTGTAGCGCGACATCTTTCGCTAACCCATTTAGTAGGCACTCCAGGTGAAATCACCATGCATGAAACTGTGCCTGGTCCGGGTACCTTTAGGTATTACGCAAGTCTGGGCAATTATCCTGTGAAAAGGTTGTTTCTAAACTCCCACTTTGTTTTTCGGTCAGTCGTTCCTTAATTATTTCAACGTTGATACGATGAAATATTTACAATATGTAAGCTAAGTGATCTCCGCGGCTGTATGAAAAGCATTTTTTCGAAATTTTGCAGGCATTTTCCAACCCTGAAAAGTCACTGTTTCACTGTCGGGAACACTCACTTACCTCGAAACCTAATGCAACATGTCGTATGAGAATATGTATTATTTTACCTGTATATAATGCCTTTCTTTCCGAATCACTTTAAACTGGCTGTACTCGAGACTATTTTCTCAGTTAAAGATACTGGGATGGTGGCCATTAATTGCTGGCACAAAAATCTGTTCGCCCACCAGTGCAGTTATTGAAGTGCAGCAGCCTGAGTCACCGTTTATATTCCTTTGAATCCTCCCACGTGCTCGCTGCATTCCCTCTCTCCCTCTTTTGATCTTCTATTCCCCCTTTTTCGTACCCCCTGTGTAGGGTAGCAAACAGGACACTCGCCTTGTTGACCTGGCTGCCTTTCCTATCCTTACTTTCTCTATTTATTTGGTACCAGTATATAATTTTCATGTGTGTTTTTAATCTTACAAGTCTGACAGACGGCTTTGCACTTGCTAGTACAAGATCACATCTTTTGGTCCGCATCATTCAATACTAACACATGTGGCACATTTGCTTGCCTCGTTCATCCAGCAAAATATAAAATGGCGACATTTTATGCCCAACTTGGCATCGGAGAAGCGAGCAGCTATGAATACGTGGACTGGTTTTCGCTGGCTGTTGGCAACTAAAACTATGAACAAATAACAGCTATGCCAAGTGTTTTAGTGAACGCACGAGGCGCAACAAAACGAGCAAGTTTGCACTCCATCGTTCAAAACTTAGGCACAGCGAAACTGTCGATTCTCAAGTCTTACTGGCTGCTACTGCTAGGCATTAACTTGGTTGCTGCTAGGTCTTAACTTGGTTTAACTTAACTACGCATGTAGGGAAGGTATTCTCGAGCGAAAATTTTCGGAGGTACCTTCCCTTTCGCGACATTTCGCGTGACTAGCACTGGATGCATCGGCACCTACGAGCGACAGCGTTCGTGGCATGCCACAAACGCAGGCAGTTTAACCAAGGTTGGCACAGGGCCAAGAACACTGTTGCTTGCCAGCGCCGAACGGGTTGGAGGCTAGCCGATCGATATCTAGCGAAAGTTGACACGACTAGGCGCAGCCCCTTCTATAGCAAACTCCGAGGCCAAGCGCATGCACACTGGGCGAAAGCTATGCACAGTGTTTGGGCGACGCGCAGCAGACGACACGCCGGGATGACGTCACGGCGCATGCGCAGTAGCGCGCAACTGGCGGGTGCTCGGCGGAGCCGTGTCTGTGCTCTCCTTCCCTCTCCATAATGTCCCATGTCAAGGCAACATGTGCAAGGCACGGAGAGGAGGCGAGGCACACGCCGCTCCGCGAGGTGGTTGCTAGGCAACGCAGTGACGTCATAGCTCGGCGGGGTTTTGCGGCAGCAGGCGGCACTTTTTACGGTTAGCTAGAACAGCTTCGCTGTTAAACTTATACCAATCTTGCTGATAATTTTTACCCAAAATAAAGGAGAGGTGAGGACGTAATTTTTTTTCTTAGAATAAGAATGCAGCCGACTGCGTGTCACTAAATATGCAGAAAAATCAAGAATATATCGACAGCCTTTTAAGCATGAAACAATAAACTCACCCAATTAGCTCTTCATAAATAAAACGAAATGTTCTGGCAGCATTAAAATAACGGATTAACACTTAGAAGAAAACAACAGTTGTTTCTGTATGTGATAAAGTAGGCTCTATAAAGCGTGGTTGGCATAACCCACCAATTCGGCATAAGTTTAAAAATTAAATTATGGGGCTTTACGTGCCAAAACCAGTTCTGATTATGAGGCACGCCGTAGTGGGGGACTCCGGAAATTTGGACCACATGGGGTTCTTTAACGTGCACCTAAATCTAAGTACACGGGTGTTTTCGCATTTCGCCCCCATCGACATGCGGCCGCCGTGGCCGGGATTCGATCCCGCGACCTCGTGCTCAGCAGCCCAACACCATAGCCACTGAGCAACCACGGCGGGTAATTCGGCATAAGTCACGTATGTATGCGAACTATGTAATGATGAAATTGAATCCAACCACTACGGCGTCCGCCATAGCCCACAGTGCTGCCCAGAGGCGTAAAAGCTCATTAATCAAAAAAAAGAAATGCAAAGGGTCACCTAGGCTTGGGTACGCCGTGCAGTTGAGGACTGAAAATTGCTTTCACTCCCCCCCCCCCCGCCCCCTCTCCATTCGTTGACGTGCAATGTAAATCTCAGTAGAGGAATGATTCTACTTCTACATGTAGTGAAGTGTTCAGAGGTGATACATCTGAGTACACCTATTCGACTTACATCAATAAAGCTTTATGGACCCTTCTGAGCCTATATATATTCAAGTGCTTATAATAACAACCATAGCTGTTTTTACGCCACCTTTTATTTTTATATATTTATTCTGCCGTGAGCAGAAACACTGCTCCACTATACTGAATTAGGATTTTTGCTTTCGAGGTTGAAGATGTCTGCAAAATGTGATGTGGCGAGTTGCTAAAGGAAAGTGAATGTAGCGCAACAAAATACAAAATACTGAACTGGGACGAAGGGTACATACAGCGCCGTGGCGAGTGTTGACGCCTATTCTGAAGCTTGTCGCTGTTTCGCCTCTCCTCCAATCACGGTCTTCGTTGTATACTTGCGAGTTTAATTCTTGCGCATTGTCGTTACTTGGCAAAAACAACATTTCAGTGTTTCCCTCTTGCGTCTAAGCTGCAATCTCTGCGAGCTAGACCACTCTGGGATGTACTTGTTGCAAGCTGTCACTCTCCTCGTCACTTCGCATATCCACATTAGCGTTTTTTTTTTCTTTACGCATATGAATATTCGTCACCTAAGTCCTCTCTTTTTATGATATTCCTAGATGATATTCCAAAATTGCCTGTGCTCACGACATACTTGTCGGTGACGGCCCACTTGAAACGCTGTAGCAATTGTGGTGAAACTGGCGGGAAAATGAGGGGGAGAGGGGGGTTACAAAATTTGTATGCAGCATTTTTTATTTATTTTTGGTTGATTTGTTATGTGAACTTGGTAACGCAAAAAGCTCTAAACGGTCGCGAGCGCAAGAGGGCGACAGAACAAAAGAACTAACAGCTGTCAACTGTACGCTGTCACTGTAACAGTAACAACTGTACGCGGTCATGCTGGCAGAGTTGACGCATCTCCAATTATCATTGCACGGAACGCTTCATTGCGCAGCCCTCTTTCCTCCTACTCAATTCAATGCAAGCGGGATTCATGTTGACTGAGCCTCTACCTGTCTTCGCGCAAGAATGAACGAATGACAAGGCCAATGCCAAAATAGTGGGGGGGGGGGGGGGGTAGCCCAAATTGCTCGCACGTAGAATGCAGAACATTTACCTTGCCATCCGGCCCTAATGCAGGAAGTGCTGCTCTAACTAGGCCGACGGGATATCCAAAAATATAACACACAGCTTCAGACCCCACGTGTCGCTTGGCCTTCGAGGCACTTATAACGGACGTGGGGGGGCCCGGTCTCGCGAGATTCTTCGTTCCGAACAAAAGGCCCTCCCGTCTGCCATCCCAATTTCGGCTGGCGCGCTCGACTACATGGAGGAGGTAACTGCCGGTGTGCCCTTTGTGACAGAGGGAGGTAAAAAGCGAATGTGGCGGCAAGGCCGTGCCTTGTCAACAAGCTCGCGATCTTCACCCACTTGACGCGGTCGTCAACTTCGTAATGGTTCAGTGCCCATATAAACGCAGTGCCACGCGGCGTGAGCCTCGCTCTCGAACCGAACAGTCGCGAGGGAAACACCACGATACTCATCATTGCTGGTTACGAGAATAGGCAAAGCATCGTCCATTCACGCAATTGAACAAGCTACAAAGGAGCCTTTTTTCAGTCACGGCAACATTTTTTCGGCGCTACTGAGAAACTGATTCCTCGCTGCCATGAGCGAAGTATGTCAGTTGGCCTCAGCAAATTTGTCAGTGTGGCACCTGCCAAAAACAATTCGTTTGGAAGCATGAGCTGGCTCGGCTAGCTCTAGTCGGAGATATCGCTCGGTATAACGAGGTGTTGCTCACGCATTTTCTGAACTAATGGCTCTCCGGTGGATCTCCCACAGCTTCGTCGGAACGTCTCATCTGCACGCCTTGCTGGTTGCAGTCGCGCTGTGTCTGCTTGGACTTCTCGTGTGCTTTGTCGTTGTACCCGCCACAGCAGAGTGGATAAAAACCTGGCTGGCTCTTAGGCCGCTGCCAGGACCATGGGATGGCGTTCCTTTCTGGTTCTCCGCTGTCGCTTACTGGAACAAAAGTCGAGAGTACAGCGCTAAGGACGCCGCCGTCGGTGAGTGTTGGGCCCCACATTAAACCCAGGTTTCCTCGCGCAAGACGTTCCCTCTCTAATGCCTACCTTCGTGAATCTGCAGCCGGACATTGTGTCGCAAGATCTGGATTTTCTTTTTCGAGCTTATGTGTGCTTTCGCGCCGCTAATTTTAGCAATGCAACTTTGAGTTTCTGCCAGATTTATCGGGTGTCCTTTAATTTCTACATATCACATTTTAACACTGTTTGCGATGATGAAATACTAAAACAACAATACCGTCCGGCAACGAAATCCTATTTTAGCACTGTGGTAGTGTTGGATATGGCTCGAAGCGTTTACGGATACTACATTTGGATGCTTATTAATGTTAGCACAGACAGGAAATTCGTGACCTGGAAATGTCTAAATTCCACAGCATTGTTGCTACATATATAAAGGCACGGGCGTGAAATTTTCCTGTCTTTTGCGCTTCAATGCATAAAATGACGTTTTGTTAAGAAAGTAACTGGAACGCCAATGCATTTCTCTGCAAAGTTCGGGAAATAATATCTCCAACCTGGTGTCATCCTGAGAATTCGTTCCAAGTGGATCTGCCTGGCGAACTCCGCGGCCAGAATAAGGGAATTACAATATGGGCGATAAGGTAATTAGTTAAAACTTAACTAGTTAATTTTTGGTAATTATGTAATTATGTATTTAAATGTTTGTGCAAGTAATGTCCGCCTCTTCGAGTAGACCAGCTCATGAACTAGAATTGTGCTATCTGCCACAGGCAACCTGTGAAAATTTTTGAAACTGTTCGCTGAAACACCCTGTATGTACGCTTCTCCGCTTGAAATTTCTGGCCGTGTTATGAAAAAAAAAAAAAGCTTCGTCATTTCGAGTAGCGCCATTAAAGTGATCTAAAAAGTGAGCATTTCAACTAGGTAAAAACTTTCCAACATTCTAATTCCTAGAAAACTTTCTTCAAAGTAGTTTTTCTCCCTCGCGCTCTCTAGTCTCTACTACGAGCTTCAGAGGCAACATGAAACAGGTGTTCCCCTGCAAAAATCAGAACAGCTCGTGTTTGCTTGTGTGCCAAGTGTGTCGAATCTACATCCTCGGTACATTTCTCATCTATTGCGCGTTTTTGAGTCGCGAAATACAAAGCGTTTCTATAAATTCGCTTTTATTTCCAACTCACTGTTGTTGTAAGGGCGCTGGGTATCGATGTGCCGAATTCCTTGCCTTGGAAGCTAGCTCTCGTATGAATGGCCACATGCCTTCCGGCACGTGAGTTTCGATTGTGCAAATTTCAAAATGTGCCCTAAAGTAATTAGTAACAAAGTTAATTAGTAAACATTTATTGTGGTAACTGAGCAGTGTAGTTTATTACGCCTGTAATGCCGGCTTCTTAAAAAAATCGAGCTGCAGAAGTGGAACTGCGCTCTCTTTCAGAGATAGTTTTAACGGCGTCTTTAACGGGTAACTTTAAAGCACTCCAGCCCGTGGTGCCACTAAGTCCTGTAGAACAGCTGGCTGAGCAGTTCCGCCGATCAAAGATGCGATTGATACGAGATAAGGAAAGCCTGATTTTGCTTGTTTGCTTCTGGTATCGGCGCGTTGTTTCTTGGCAGCGGCTTTAGAGAGTTTTAGCTCAATGTGTACGGTCCCCTCCGCTCAGACTCGTTCGACGTAACAATTTCCACACAGCCACTCATGCCGACAGCAGACATCACAAAGCAGCAGTCGTTCCGCTGTCGAGAAGGGGGACCAGAACGTATACATGATGGCGCGTCCTCTCGTTTTCATTGACGTCTTGCAGCCAAGGTAACCACGCGTCGCTGACCAAGCAAGTGCCTATACTTAAATTACATTATATTTAGAAACTGTTAGCGCCTTTAATAGGCGGCGACTACTTCTCGTTACATAGAACGAATGTATGCCATCGTTGAAATAACAAGCGGGATGGAACAAAAGAAAGCTAACAAGAACGAAAAAAAATCGGACTTGAAGTCTGGTGACATAAATGCACAAAAAACAGCTCATTATGAGCGTAAAGCTATCTCGAATAAAGGCAGCAAAGGCAACTCGCAAAAAAGGTCCCGTATAAAAAACTAGAATGTAAAGTGAGCTCACATAAATAGACCGAGACAGTTCACAACTAAGGTCACATTAAACACAGTAGAACGTAAAGTCAGCTCACATAAATACACAAAGACAGTTCACAACTAAGGTCAAGTTAAACACACTAGAAGGTAATGTAAGCTCAGTTAGATGCACTAAATATTGAAAACACGAAGTCAGGTCGCAGAAAAGAACATTAATTCCGGGCACATAGTTCGACAGGTAAACGTATTTTTCATGTCACCGTCCATTTCCTGTTATCCTTTGTCCAGACATTTCCTGTTATACTGTTATCTAGCCTTTCCCTTCCATCTCTAGCAGCATATAACATATTTCATAACATGTACTACCATTCCGTTCTTCACGACATATTTATTCTATCACCGCAATATTATGTCCCATCGCATTGATTATGGCCATAAGGTAGGTATTCCATTTTGTAAAACGAAAACATTTTCTGAATCTTTCCTTCCGTGCACAGCAATGAGTGGAACCACCTTCCTGCTGACACTGCATCAATAATAATAACCAACGTTTTCTAGAAGCAATAGCCACCAGTATTTAAGTAAATCCCTTTTTGAAATTGTTTTTATTACTCACTGTATCTTGGTGTTGTTGTTTTTTGTTTTTTTTTTCCCACTCCCCTCTGTAATACATTTGGCCTTTAGGGTTAATAAATAAATAAATTTCTGATAAGGTTGGAAATTATCGATTACTGTTGGGGACAGGCACGTCTTAAAAATTGTCCAATGACAGTAGCTCTCTTCAGTGCTTGCGCGCCTGAAATGGGAACGGACCGGACCGTAAGTAACACTAGGGTAAATTAGTATTTATCTGCTTAATTTTCTCGTGATCCTCGCGGCAGAGGATGCAGGTGATCTAGTTAAGGAATAATTTTTATACGGCAACCAAAATTTCATCCAGTTCAATACGGTAACTGCTGGGCTGCCAAATAGGAAACATCAGTAACAGGGGATGCGTACAGCAAGGCATACAAGGACAGACTTTAGCGGACGAAACGATTTTATCGACTGTTCGCGATAACCACTTTGAACACACTACTACCCCCTTTGGCAATTTCGTCATTATTGCGGCTCTCCAATCTCATAAACTCCGACGAGAAAAAGAAATGCTTCAGTATGATAATTTATAAAACAAAACTACATTCTTTGTAACGTTTAGAACTTCAATTGTAGAAACTGGGCACAGACATAAGACACCCTTCTTGGCTATAATCAGGCCAATTTTTCTGCTTTGTGGAATGATGAAGTTATGGAATGGTGTGCAGACCATCACTCGTGATCGTCTAAACCATCACATGAACCCCCTCTATTTCAGGGTTATTTAGTGTCATATGTGAACTGTGCGAAACTTATAAAGGAAAGACATTCAAGGCCTACATGGGCATGCTACCCATCGTAGTTCTTCACACTCCTGAAGCAGTCGAGGTGAGCAGCACACGCAACCATGTCATGTACCCCAAACAATACGGTGCCCACATTTGTTACGGGTATCACGTCACTAGAAATTAATTATCAGCCCAGGCGGACACCATTTGGTAGAACAATCAATACAGTTCACAAACTAATTAACTTTAAATTGGTTATTTAATTATTCAACATTAATTAACTTCTTAGTTACAAATTGAAGGACATAATTTTTTATTCGAAAATGGGAGGGAATCCGCCTAAATGTATTGTTGCGTGTTTCAGCATTTGAAAACGGCCATGTAAACCGAAATAATTGGTCTCAAATTACTCGTTGAATTTACCCGATTACGCACTCAGCAGTGCGAAGCGCGGCTCGCGGAGCAACACCACTGTGATGTAGCAGGGTGGCATAAAACGGGTTATACGATGCGATAGAGCGATTCGCTTGCTTCTGCTGCTGAAGTGACTATGTGTCCAATCGTGAGTTGCGCACAGCGCCAATCGGAATAGGATCGAGGGGAAAGGTTAGTGAAACAACGTCAGCTTCATTGTACGGCACGGTTTTACGTCACGCAGCAGTCGCACAGAGAGCCGCGTTTCGAGGAATCGCGTACGTAATCCGGTAAATTGAATGAGTAATTCGGCGTCACGTATTTCGGTCTACATGGCCATTTTGCAATGTATAAACATGGAATTGGACTACTAGGGTGATTTCGCTTCTACTTTCCACTATAAATGTGTGCTGTGAAGCTGGTAATTAGGAAGGTAAATAATAATGTTAGTTTAATTATTGTTGGATTGTTTTGACTGTTCTTGAAAATGATGTCCACCTGGGCAGATTATTAATCTGTAGGAACGAAATTCAAGTAACTCTTGCCAGATTTTTTTAGTTGTGCGATGGAAAAAAAATACCCTGTATATTTTGATCCGAATTTATTCTAGAGAAACGCGTTCGCTTGACGAAGAGCATGATTTTCTCCGTGCGAAACGGCGTGTGTGTTGATTTCACGGCGATAGCTCCTCAAAAAGGGCGAGTTCACATTAGTGGCACTGTTGGCAGTGCCTCAGTATAATATCCGGTCTTCCAAGCTGGTTTTTTTTTTTTTTGGGGGGGGGGGGGGGGGGGTCATGATCTCTGCCCGTTCTTAGGAAGCTTGGAATTCCTTCATCTTTTTGTAAAATAAGCTATGCTATTTAAAGAAACACAAATACGGTTACCCTGATGCGTACGTCTTCTCCGTCTGTAAATTTCCTCTAAAACTTGTAACTTTAAACTTTCACCAACTTATGAAGGTGAAATGAATAGAAAATGTGAATGGCTACCGAGAAAGACATCTGTTAGCATTTTTGAGCGTCGTATTACCCCGATGCTCCAGTTCCGGTTTTTGTAAGCTTATTTTAGCATTCTAAGTTTGGCTTGGCAACCGAAAGCCCGCTCTTTTCTATAATAATACAAAACAAGAGCCGAATTCACAAACTGTTTCGCTTGTAAAAGCTCCTCTTCATCAGCCGGCTTTTTTGCTAATACGTTCACCATCCCAGTTCTGAAGCACCTGTTCTTACGAATTGCTATAGGGTACAAACTTCTTTCAGAATACATGCCTTGGTCCTAGATATACTGGGTCGTTTTCAAAGCCAAGATAAAATAGTGGTAAAGAAGGGAAATAAGTAACTTTATGCCGCCCGGTTCGCTTAAAACGCATTGTGTCAAAAAAAGTAAACCACTCGCGACAGTTCTAGCTGTCATTAAATTTATTGGCGCTGTTTAGTCTATATGCATCCGTAACGTTCGCTGAGTGGGAGGAACGGCAAATAGTGATATGCTGTCTCGCTCACTAACATGTACTCAAATAAGTGTTTTGTTTGCAGCCACTTCTCTCCAGCAAGGACAACTTGGCGAAGCCGGACATGTACAATTTTATAGCTGCCTGGCTTGGGCCAAACAATCTTCTGACAAGGTTGGCAACGCACCTTACGGCTGTCCATCAACGTTGAAAGTTTTGTGTGAGCTGAAGATAACTGATTAATCATTCAGACCAGACACAGGTTCCGAGTTTCCGCAATGTGACGGTTTTATTTCTCCCGATTCGTGTAAGTTGCTTGTTGTCGAGCATCAAGTCAGAGACCAACTATATCAGATAACAACTGTCTCTTAAGATAACCTAACTCTGCCTAACAGCAGTGGTGCAAGGCACTACAAATATTTATTTTATAAGCATGCCACAGGTAGAGTTCCGTGGAACAAGTCATAGATTTAAGGATCTATAGAAAAGGTACAGGTGGCGCTTGTTACAGCCTGAGGCGTTTACGTACTAAGATTTCATTCACAACTGATAATGCCATAGTTTTCTTGTTAGCAAAAGATGACACCGCTGTAATCAAATACTGGGATTGTCTAGAACACGGCCCTCGTGACACTTGATACTCTACACGACAGATCTGCTCCTTTAGACGATCACTATGACTCCTTAAAAATATGTATGTTAACTGTGGTTGCCAATCCTGTGAATTTCTGAGATATTTGTTGTCGATGTCACAATGTTTTTGTCGCGTTTAGATAATACTGTGCGTCGTGCAATAAGCGTTGAGTCATGTGCTTGTTTCATGAAGTGGAAAAAGTAGGCACTTCACAGAATACTCAAAAACGCCGTAGCGTTTGCGGTTTCGTTTGTTCATTCACTAGCACTGGTCTCTATGCGAGGTGTCAAAAAACAGGATACACCCTCTCTTGTCACAAGGAGTCATATCTGTTTCTTCCCCATTATATTCAAGAGGCTCAAGACTTCTGTTCATTCAGTAAGAAGCTTTAAAACGATATGTACTTTTCAAATCAGATGGCACACCCTTCTTTAAAAAATCTAACTGCAATTGCGTCCAATCTGTGCTCGTGCGTGGGCATGCCAATTCTGCAGTAGGGCGTGGGCACATTCCAGCCAGATCACTAACCTGTACAGCTGCAGAGCAGCACCACGTTCTGCTAAGTTTCGATTCACCTAAAACACTTGGGCTGTCAGATTTTCACTAGAGCCGGTGATTTCCATCAGCGCGTTTCTTTTCTCCACTGAATTTCTGCGGAAGAAATTTGAGTGCAAGTTCTGTCAGTTTCCTTGTCTTTTTCTGTTTCAGCCGAGGGGAGCCTTGGAGGCAAAAGCGCAAAATATTCACCCCCGCATTCCACGCACGTGTGCTCGACACCTACATGGACGTTTTCCACAGCAACAGCGAAGGTTTCGTTCACCAAATCGAACAGTTCATGCAAAGCTACCCAAATGAACCTTTCGGCTGTTTTAAGGGGCTTCAGAAATGCTTCGTGGACATCATGGCCCGTACGTATTGTATGACAGCTTCTCCGCTAAAGTATTTTCCGACTGTGCATGATGTAGTCAGGGGCGCTATAACGTAAAATGATTCCAAACTGTTTTGGTTCCAAACCCCTGACGTGAAATTTACGTAACCACCGACGCAAAAATCGGGCGGTGACCCGCAGCGTTGTCTGAACAACCCAATCAAACACTCTCCTCGTTTATATGAGGTCACCTTTGCTCGCTTTGAAAACCAATAACATTGTCTACACTCAGCGGTTTTTCTTACCTAATTGGCTGACAAGAGGCGAGGAGCACGCTCTAGTGGAGAGGGTTTCGATGGAGCCGAGCCAGCACAGGGAAAATAGATAACCGCTTAAAAAGAGTGGTGCCGGCTTCTCCGATTGGTCCGCTTCGCCTTACTTAGCTTGCGGTGGCTGGTCGAAAATCGCGGCGGCGTGCCACGGAAGGATATGAATGCCGCTAAAACGGATCCTCAACAAGGAAGAGTTGACAGAGCGATTTCGTATGCATATGGAAAGGGATCGATAACGTTTTACTGCCACGCAAAAAGGTTTATCATGCGCAAATAAATACATGCTCACCGGCAGGTGCGAGTAGCGAGGGCCTGAGCGATCGGCGGGCAGCCATCTTTGATTCCTTTCGGAACGGGGCAGTCTGTGGCTATTCAAAAAAATTTTCGGTTTTGTTCGGCATATTGATGCATTTTTTTCGCGTACACGTCACTTTGACGTGGTGAGTTTTCGCGGTTTTGTGACGTCGCATGACAGACAGGCGAAGTGGGCGTAGCAAGAAAACATTAGACCAATAGCAGAGAGCTAATGGTAAAAAGACATCGAATCAGGAATGACTATTTTTCTTTTGTGCGGTTTCATCATGCATAATCAGTTTGTACATGTTATATCAAATGGGGAGCCATCGCGGTTTTCGTGACGTCGCGTGACAGACAGGCGAAGTTGGGAGCAGCCCGAAAATGTTTTGACCAATCGTGGAGGCTGATTGCAGAAATTGGAATCAAAACAGTTTGGAATCATTTTACGTTATAACGCCCCAGTTGGGGCGAAATTTTAAAAAAATAAAGAAAAGAAGCAGGGGTTGTAATCGCACAACTAAGCGTCATGTAACGAGAGTAGGAATCTTGCAGGACATTTTTTTTTCTCCTGAAAACAGAAGATTTTTGACAAGCAGAGAAAAAGGCACGCAAGATTCCATCATACCTGTAGCTTAAGCGGATGCGTATGGCTGAGTAGAAAGTCGACGTAGTATTTCAACAGCGGCAAGCCTCGTATGTTTAAAGAGATACCAGCCTTACTACAAATTTTCTGCTAATATTTGATACAACTTCAAGTTCCTAATGTAATAACTTTCTATACTTTCAATTTCTTTCTGCTTCTTCTTTAGAACTGGCCTTTAGAAAATAGCCGATATTTTCACACACATAAAAACACAAGCATGCCTTAATGAATCCATGCATTACTATAATCCGTAACTCTATTTCCTCTGATCATCCCCTCTGCAGTGCTGCTACCTTTCTATGTGAATATACAGCATCAACCAGACAAACTGCTCAAGCTACAAAAGTTGCTCCTTTTTTTCACGTACAAGTGCATCTATCATTTATTCTTTGCGTGTTTTGCTATTGCACCGTTTTCATCAGTATAATTGCCTAAGCTATAATTTGGGGAATGTGTGTACTTGTCCCTTAACGTGCTCTACTCATCCCATTCTTTGTTTTGTTTACTTTCTTTATAAGCAATAACTTGTTTCCTTTAACATACTGAATGTTGCTATGTTCTCCTGGAAACAATTTACTTTATATGGTTTCCTTCTTTATATAAAAATTAAATGCTATATTTATACACGCAGCGTTTGCTTATTCTTACCACACGCGCATGCAGGTGTATGTATGGGAGTCGAGCTGCATACGCAACAAGACAAAAGAAACTTCTTCGGCAACTGCTTCAACCGGTGAGATTATCTTGTAGCGTGGCCAAAGTTATGAGTGCTTGGTCTTTGTCATTTTCTAGTTTTTAGCTGCGTTACGTCCTTGGAAATGTGATATTTGATACACGAATCATAAGTAAAAAGTAATATTGTCGATTAAAAGTCTTCAAAAGTGGTTTTTTTCTAAGAACTCATTCAAAGAGACGATATAAAATAGCAGTGCAAGTGCTGGCGCGATGTCCTAGCACGAACGAAAAATTAGGGCTAGAAGAAAAATAAAGTGCTGTGGGCGTATACTAATAGCCACATAAAATATGTCGCGGTATTTTTGGTATTTTTGGTCGAGCACAAATTAGTATGGCCTCTTGAGCATGAACCTCTGATTGGCCACAAATACACAGCTGTGTATCAAAAAGGATAATTCATGACTGAAGAGTGATTTGGCATTGTGCAGTCGGTGTCAAAAGTTTACAATGCGCGGAATCTTAAAAAAAGCGGAATATTTCCTGAGCATGAGATGCAGCTTGGACCTAAGATTTGCCATCCTATATAGTGGAGTGCGCGACCAACCAAGTGTACTGCATTACTGGCTGCATGCTAAAATTAGGTGGAAACGCGACCTTTTCGCGGAACACGCATTCCGAAAACCCACATCCCTAAAAGACTGGGATAGCTTATTGCTGTAAATCATTCAAATAGCAGTACTGTCCCTTTTCTCAAGGCTACAGGACGCATAGTCTGTCAAATCATTCGCGGTGGTATTTCATCTATTGCAACTTATCTCGTCCGCTATGCTACATGCTCTCACTCCATGGCGCTTAAATGCTAGCCGACTAAGAGTCACGCGAGTGAAACCCCGCAGTCCACTAGAGGACCTACTACCGCTTGCTGCAAAACTTTATCATCGCTGTGGAGATAAGGCAAAAATTATAAATAGGGCTGCGGGCACCTTCCTGACGCCGTAGTCGTATCCTGCTGAATCAGGGCAGATGGCAAGGATTTTATGTGAGCCATATAGGTTACGGCCTGGACAAGCACGACTGTCTTGTGTTGGTCCCTTGTCTCCCGTCCTGTCCCTCTTCTACTCTAAACATCCATGGCTAATCCAAAGAGGAGTGATATTCAGAGAAGATGGCGGCGCGTCTACACCATCAGATGCAAGTACAGTTGAAGTGTAAAGCCGCTTTTTTGGGAACGAGAAAACTTCGGCAAGTTTCGGCGTACTGCACCAGTTCGTAAAGTTGAAATTAATGACTTATTGCTAATGCAGTAGAAAAATGACATTATTAACCCCAATCCCCACATATGCCACAGGCTAATTCTTTTTGGTAATAAAGACATATTATTTCTAGGGGTGTGCGAACAGTGATTTTTCAGACCGAATCGAATACGAATCGAATAGTGCCTTAAGCGAATCGAATCAAATATCGAATAGTTTTTGGATATTTTTCTAATAATGAACATCCGTTATCACAATCAATATAATACGATGTTCACATCCAAGTATTCTTAAAGTTAGCAAGTTTCTGTCATTACGTATAACGTTATGAAGCATGGTTTATTAAAAGTACAAATACAGTATTAGGAGCAAACAAGTAGTTCCTTCGCATGCTCCGGGCTCTTCAGAGAGTGCAAATTATTGCTGTACTGCCTGTAAAGTATGGCTACCTAAGTAAAGTAGCCTGCTACACTGCGCAAGTTCTAATGCTTTATGTCTATATTATGCCCGTGGGTGTGAAACTTTACCTCAATGCTGCTCCAATTCTATGTTTATTTGGGCGCAGTCAACATTTTGAAATATTCTTACAGTATTAAAAATATTCGAATTTACGAATACTGACTGTTCTATTCGACGACATAATCGAATGGGACACTATTCAATTCGTCATTCGAAAGTTTTGTATATTCGCACACCCCTAATTATGTAATTCATTCAATGCTGCACTGAGCAGTAACCGCTCTTGTTTACAGCAAGGAACTTGGAGAAACAATGCGAAAAAAGCGATAAAGAGCACCTGAATTGTCTCCAATCAGCCTGTTTTTTGTGAACAGTTATGCTAGGAAATTTCAGCGCAAAGCTACTACGCGGACAAGAGACAATTTGGACACGGGACGAGCGCTGCGTCGGGGGACGAGCTCATGCGAGTATTTAATTTGCGCTGTAATTTCTAAGCTGTGAATCGGTTCCAACTGGTACAGCTTTCTATTTTCATGCACAGTACACTGCTCATCGACACCTTTATTTCACTCACAGATGCGTATAGGAACATACGTGAAATACAGCCGGCACACGCGTTATCTATAGCTTATTTGAGATCCTGTAGTCTTGTGTACTTAGGTTAGGTCATGTTAGGTTAATGTTGTGTAGCAGCCGGCGACATATACTGTACTGGCTGCCAACCTTTCCCATTTATAATAAATCAATCAATCAATAAGCCTCTTCCGCAAGTCTCTTATTCCGCGGTGATTGATGACTGAGTTCTCTGCACGCCATGACATAACCGATTCAGGCACCTTCCTATATACAACGGCCTGTGCCCATTCCCGGAAAATCTTCTCGGCAGATAGAAAATGCATATAATTAAATAAGTTCAATTCTAACCCCGCTGTACCCTCCTGAGTCTTTCTTTTTCTGTTTAATATTCTTAAAAACTTTCAAAAAATAAGTGACTTCTAATATCTAATGCAATATTGATATTACTCTCTCTATAAAACGTATAAAAAAACTAAAACGTACAAGTGTGCAATACACAGTTAGAAGTATTAACGAGTCGGTATCTCGCTAATGAACGCTTATGCAACTTTTTGTGAAGCCTAATATGACAAGAGTGGAGTAAGAGAACACCATGCGGTGTAAATTCGGGTGGCTACATACTATAACTGCTAATTCAAGATCGAAATTCTTCGACAATGCTGTGCCGAACGTGAACTACGAGTGAATATAGGTAATCTTGATGCAATGGGGGGCTTGAAAAGAGACGAAGGCTCGAAGACACATGAAATGTAAATCACAAGTCCGCGTCTTTTTTGCGCCATTGCATCAACATTAACTTATGTACGAGCTAGCACAAGCATCAGTACTACTGTAAATATAGGTGTATAATCCTGCCCATCACGTCAGAAAAGCCTGTGAGCTCTAAGAACTAGCCAGGAATATTTACTTTCGCATGTGCTATGAGTACAAGTATAGATGCAGCCTGAACAGGAAACGTCCTTTCTACAACAAATACTGACTATCGGATGTGTTTGTTCAGTGACCATTTCCTCTGAACAGCAACAATGGCAACTGCCGGAAAAACAAATCTTTCGTTTGAAACAGAGGTTGCAGCAATGACCATATTCCTGACTTAGTTAACAAATGGTACTTCAAATGTTCATTAGACATCCGCCAGTAACATGGGTCTTCACATGCGAAGACTACAATTAATACTAGTAATTTTTTGTATTCGTCCTTAAACGCAGATTAGAAGTGGCGGAGGACTCAAATGAGAAAACATCTTCAATTTCTATTTGAAATTTCATACTAATAGTACTCCCCATAATGTTTAGAAATGGCAGCTTTCGGTTGCATAGTACAATTATTGAACAGTGCACCTCGCGTGACAAAATTCATGAAACGACCATTATAAAAATTTTCTCTACGAACCTGAACAACACATACTCGCTACCTTCACTACTGGCCTTTGATTTCATATACGTATAAGCAAAGCAAATGGTCCGGCACGCACGTTCTCTGTGCAGTTCTGCTTTGACAAGCAAAAGCTATGACAGCCACTGGCACATTAAATTCGTACGTAGACATGTACGCAGCGTACTCACTTATTCCTATTTGTTCGTTTACTTCTTAGTTCATTTTCAGTCATTCTTCTTCATTTTCGTTTGTGTGGTTGCTTTCCGGTTCTATTTGTTTTTTTGTTATTTTTGACGTTCCCAATAACCTGTTCACTACCGAAGGCTGTCATACCTGACTGCTATTCGTGGTTGCCGACCTTGGCTCTGGATGCAACAAGTCTACGACATGACGAAAGAAGGAAAAGTGTTCAAGAGCACCGTGCAAAAGATGCAGATGTTCAGTTATTCGGTCAGTCCACGATTCCGCTTCAATCTTTTTTTCTTCTAGCCTGTCAACAGCAAAAGTAAACTGACGTGTGCTTCTATCGTCCATGACTGCACAGGTACTCAGAGTAAGGAAAGAATGGCTTCTCAAAAACCACTCGACAAACACGAAGGACATGAACCTGAAAAGAGATTCCACACCGTCCGAGTCCCCTTCGCTGTTCTTGGACGCCTTGCTGGCTTGGAACATCAGGGACCCCGCTTATTCCATCGAGGAAATAAAGAACGACGTTGACTCTATCATATTCGCGGTAAGCGTGTCCGCACCTGTTTCCTTTACCTTCCGTGCATTCTAAACATCACGTTTTCTCAAAGCCCAAAGTGGCGTTTAGGAAAGACGACTGGCCTCGCGGCACGATGCTTCATTTATTTTTATTCCTTGAAGGAGGGAGGGTGGGATTCGCGCAGGAAATGCTATAGGTTGATTCGATTCGATAGGTCACATATATTCACGACTTCCAGCCTTCGTAGTGGAGGGTAACGTTAATTTTTTAAATGCCAACATTATCTCAGTACATGTCTCTGACGATGTGAAGCCGATTTTTTCGTATTGTTTACAAAACACGGAAGGCTGCTCGTTAGATTGTTTGAATGCGCTTACTCTGGGTCTTTTCTAGGGTACAACGTGATGTTAAGCCCTCCATATATTCATATTTCTAGACCATAATTTTCTTTCTATTCTTCGCTTTGTGATGGCCACAATAAAGCCTTTGCGTCCGTCAGCTCTAGCGTGCGAAACCATGTTATAGCTAATTAGAGTAATAGCACAAATGACACGACAAACGGAAAGAACGGACGAACCGCTGTTACTCTTTGTTGTTATAACACCTATCAATCAGTAAGTGTTAGCACTCTTTTGAATTAATGCTCGCCATTTCCGTAAGATAATAAAACCCGAAAGTGGCTTTTTACGACGTATTTACTTATGTTTTATATAGGAAAAGAGAAAACTGAACAAGAGAAACCTGACGCAATATGCAAGTCGCTAATTTGAAGAGCTGTTCACTGAAGACACCTAAAAGAATAAGGGGAAAAAATAAATGCTTCACACTAGAATGTGAGGACAAAAATTCGCGGCGACATTTCGGCAGACATTGCCGAAACATTCGTGAAAAATGATCTTAATTATAGCAAAATAAATGTCCAGCACCTCCTTTTTGTAGCGCAACCAAAAAATAAAAACTTTAGGACTTGCATGCGAAGCATCATCGTCCGTTTTCGACCGTCTTCGAACGAAAGAAATGGGTCTGACATACTAGAACTAAGAGGCTGGTTTATAAAAGTTTTAAATTGATTACAGTGCCTTCACGCTTCTCCAGTGTATCAAACTACCACTGCATTCTTTGCCCGGGGAAAACTAGAACCACTGGTAATTTATCCGCTAACAACGCCGTCACGCGTTTCTTTTTTTTTTTCTTTTCTTCTTCTTCTGACAGTATGTCGAGTACGACCGGTTGGCGCGCTGACGGTCTTAGATGAGCACATATCATTAAATTTTTTTCCGCGCGCCTTTACTTTTCAGTGCACTGTACTTCTTATGTTGAAGTGGATTCTGGGGTTTTACGCGCCAAAACCGCGATTTGACTATGAGGCACGCCGTAGGGGGGGGGGGGGGGGGGGGGACAGACAGACAGACAATGAACTTTATTCAGGTCCTCAGGACTGACTTCGAGACGCCCTTACGGGGGCGGAGCCACCGCTCCCACGTCGGGACGGGCAGGCCGTGCCTGACCGCCGCGTCGCGGGCCCTCTGGACAGTCCGTAGCTGAGCGGCGAGGTCGGAGCTCATGAGCGCCTCCAACCGCTCTTCTTCCGTGGTGAGATGATCGTGGTCCCGTAACGAGCGACTGGGGGACTCCGGATTAATTTTGACCACCAGGGGAGGGGACCTTTAACGTGCCCCCAATGCACGGAACATGGGCGTTTTTGCATTTCACCGATACAAAAGCGGCCGCCGCTGCCGGGTTGTGATCCCGCGACCTCGTGCTTAGCAGCGCAATACCACAGCCTCTAAGCCACCGCGGTGGGTTCTTATGTTGATGTTCCAGGGGTCCAGACAGTGATTTGCCGAATTTCTCTTTCTTTTTTCCGCTTGCTCACAATACCATCTCTGCACTCGGCTTCGCTGCGCTCTGAAAACGCGACAGGGCACCGACTCAACTGCGTCGGGTGTAAGCTGGACCATCTATCTGCTGGGTCTTCACCCGTCCAAGTTGGCGAAAGTTCACGAAGAGCTGGACCGAGTTCTCGGACGAGACAAAGATGGAGTTATCAGAAGCGATGATCTTCTGCAGCTTAATTACCTCGAATGCTGCCTGAAGGTGAGTTGAGCGGTGTCAAAGACTCGATATCAATTCGGAAATGTCTAAATCTTGAACGCTTCCTCACAACAATTAGACAAAGTGCTAACCAAGGCAAGCACCTGCACATTCGTAGGATAGACTTGCTTTATTCAAAATAAAGGTTTGCAAGTTTTTCTTCACGAGTGCTACGTTATTGAGTCATTCCCAATTTTACTTGAATGACCTCACACAACTCTTCGAATGGCGTGGTTTAATTCATCACGAAGAAAAGTAAGAACAAGAAAAATATTTCGATTGAAATGTGAGTCTTTTTTCTTGCGGATAGGGCGAACGTTTGTTTTGCTCCATGTGGTTATGAGGAGGTCTTTTTAAGAAAGGGACATATTAATTGGTGAAGCCACAGATGGGTTAGAGTTGTTTGCGATTAACTGTAATACTTCCTGCCCGTCCGCACAGAAGAGTACACATGGAGTCACGTACGTGCGTTCCAAAATGGTAATATAACTTGCAGCAGTGAATATATCCTATCATAGAGGCAAATAGGGAGAAGCTGGATAAAGTGTTAATAAAACAACGTGTCACTCATGCGAATTGCACACATTTTCTCTCAATGTTAGCTGCGCACAAGTCAAAAGCGTCATTGATGCCGCTGCAGTCGTGTTGTTATGTTTTCTATCACTCACAGGAGCTTCATTAAAATAAATTCGTACGCTTAATTAGAAAATATGCGAGTTATATGATCGTGATTTCTTCTGCGTATTCTCTTAAAAGGCACCTGATTTCATGAAAACGCAACAGAAAAGAACTCCATCGCGCTTAAGTTGATGCATTTGGAGCCAACTTAGCTCAACTTCTTTCAGACTAGAAAAACCATAAGGACGCTCATAGAATGAATGCACAGTGCCCATGCACATATCTGTGGTTTAGCTTGTCTGATGGTATACATCGAGCTATTTACTGATGGAGTAATCTCGCACTCTACAGTAAGAGTTCCAAGTAATTGGATCCAGTTTTTAAGCGTCATTTTTACATGTGCATGGTCGCCATTTATTCAGCGCAAACAGCCATGGCAAGGACAGTTTTTAAGGTGAGGTGTGACTTAGGAAGGTAGTATGGAAGAATTGCAATCAGAGAAGTCATGAGCATGATGTGGTTTTTAATGTCTTCATATGGTATCAGTTATAATTGAGCTGCCTGTGAAGTTAAAAATCTTTGGAAAATACCATTTCAGCTTCTCGTTATATATCTTCTCGATTTTACGGAAATCAAAGTTTTTGTCATAATTAATAGACGCAAAGCACTCGCACTTTGCAAGAGGAATGGCATTGGTATGCTACACACTGTAACTAGAACTATGCAAGAACGTAGAAACATGACACAGAAAATGATTTTTTTTCTGTTTTTACATGGTGCAACTGCCACTTAGACATGCGTTTTATTTGTTTAATAAACTCACATCAGCTTGCGCATACTTATGCTAGTTTCAAAGTTGTACGAGGAAGCATTTAATATGCTCACAAAATTTGGTTCACATACACCGGGCAGTTCTTTTAGAGAAAGGTACGAAAATGTCCTAAAACCACATGTTGAGAAAAATGCACTAAAGTGGTGTCAAACTGCTTGATTTATCAAAACATCTCAGGATTACAATCTTTTTCGTCGTGACCATTACTGCAGTATTTCTCTCTCTTTCTGTGGTCCTTATTTTCTTGCTGTTTGGCTTCAGCTTTAGCTGGAAACTGCTTTTTTTTTTGAGCCGCCGCGAGTCTATCGATAGCGTGCACAAGGAAGTACAAAAATGTCCAGGAGTGACCCCTAGAAGTGGTTTAGTACGCTCCTACTGTAAAGGTTGCCATAAAACTTTCGATCTAGGGTCAGTCCTTGCGTTATCTCCGCTAGCACGAAAAAAGGCACGAAATATGTAGGTCCTTCACAGACGCGATGCACTCTCCGAAGATCGCACAGCGCCAAAAACAAACAAAAAAGAGGCACACGAGAAATAATGAGACTTTCCTAATGACTACTGTAAGATGCATTACATAGAAAAGGAAAGTCCCAAAACCAAAATCTAGACTTCTCTCAAACAGAAGTTGTTTTTATGGGATGAAAACTTCATACCACCTCGAGACTCGACGACAGGGCACGTCCACTTTACAGTCGACCTGACGACTTAAAGGAATTAAATAATCATCTTAGAAGCCACGCATAGCAAATTTTTATATATGTTTTAAAGATAAATACATGGGCGTAATCAAAAGAAAGGAAAATCAGAAAATCGATATTTTGGACCCAAGTATCACTCCACCTCAAGGGTAGCATGTTTAGCCCAATAAATGGCTATTCTATCTGGAGTAGCGTACAACTCCTACCTCTTTGTTTCACTTCTCGTTCCCAATTTCTCTATATTGCGGTTACGGCAGCATGATGTTACATTCACGCACTGTCTTCTTTATTGTCATGAAATAAAAAGAGATGCGGACTGGTTAATTCGGCACCGTTATTATTGTTGTTGTTTTTCTTTCAGGAGTCCCTTCGCCTTTACCCACCATTCCCGCTTTTCGGAAGGAAACTAGAACACGACATGATAATAGGTGAGAGGCGCCCATTCCCTTTACGAAGTTTTGTAGCAGTGATATTTGTGTAGCATATATTCGTTCGCAGCACTTGACTGCACATACTGCATGTGCTGCAGTCCACTGGATTGATCTGAACAAGCTTGCTTGTTAAAATTAATCACGTTTTCGGTAACTTTACGCGTCTTCAAGTTACCAAGAAAGTTTCTTAGTAAATGCTATTGGCAAGAATTACACGAGGCTGAATCACCTGAACGTTTAATCGCACTCTAAACGTCCTGAACTCCATGTCAATAAACAAGATAAGGTTTCCCTGACTGCAGTGAAAGTCAACGGGAAAACAAAGCCAATCATACTCAAAAGTTAGATTTTTCTTTCTATTATCATATATTGTTCCATAAGAACTTCTTTTCCAGCTAACGATGTTTCACGGACATTATCTAATGGTGTATCTCGCAATCAAATACCATCACTCGCATTGACCGTTCTAAAGCTTCACCGTCGCGGAAAAACGGAGAAAACATATTTACTTGAAGTCACGGTGCAAGAATAAACAGGTGGCTCAATGGCACTGTCTGTCAGCAGAGGAGAACTGACTTCAACTCTGTTCGGGCTTCCTTCTTTTGCCGGCAGTAGTGCTGCAGCATTGGGGGGTCTACAGTTACTTTACAGGAGCATATACAATAACTCTAGGGGTAACATCATTTCCTGTCGTCTGCTAGCGGCGTGAGGTCCTTCGCTCACGTATTTCGCTGCACAACAGCCGTATAACGCGCGACGTTACTTTTTATTTGGTTACTTTGGACGTTACTTTCTGCGGATTTTGTATTACTGTTTCCCGTGCTATTTGCGAGGAAAAAATTAGCGTGCAACTAGAAGCCACCTACCGAGCTCCCTCTTTGATCTTGACCTGCAGTGCGGTCATCCATCGTGCGCAACGTATTAGTTGGTGCTTTTCGGCAAGTTTTCTGCCTATGCTTGTCCAGATGTGCTTCAGCTGCGTCTCAGATGAAAATCGCTCCACCGTAGCCTCGATTGTGCGTTAGCATGCAGGCAGAGACACAGATGTCGTGATCTGAGCAGGTGATCAATGCCGTGGGCACATTTTGATTTGGATGTACGCGAACTTTCGAAGTTTTGAGTACAGCTCTTTTTTTATTTTTTTTCGTTACAAACAATTGTTATGGCTTTATTCTAGCTATCGCGTGCACCATTCAGACATTAATATTTATCCCGTTGGGAAATGTCGGTACAGTCGCGTATTTGTGTTGAATTTTCTCCCCAGCGTGCTGTGTTAGCATTCAGTAGATTCAGTAGACTAGGTGGACACTACTCGGCGTAAATAAAAGTTGAAATAGGATAACTTGCAAGATACTCTAGATACTCTAGAACAAATATTAAAAGTGCCTTCCGCGGTTAGTACCAATGTACGTCTTTGGCAGGCTTGCTAACCACGAACATCGCTGCAATCGGCAAGCGGTGGTTTCTCGCCTTATGTGCACAACTTGAAAAACTTTGCACTTTGCAATAGGTGGATAGTTTTGCATTTGTACAGAAGTTGAGCACTAGTAAACACGCTGTCTCTACAGTGCACTATCACGAGTTGCGAAGCACATTTAGGTCTCGATAGCGCTACTAAGCTTAGATATTTACGAGTATATACCTAAGCTTGCTTCCCATAGGCCCAGCCAGTCGCTTAGACTGGCACGCAGGCATATATGGGAAAATTTAATAGTCATTCTATTACGCGCGCGCACGTTTGAGGAGCCCCGTGCGCCACGCCAGCGGCTGTCGTTGACCACCTGGTAGCTTATAAAGCGGAGTCAACGCTTGTTCGTTTAACTCTAGACCCCCCCAGTGATCCGCGCCATCTGCCGAGAGAGACGTAGACCACGACCGAAAACATCGTCGGTACAGCAGCCTCGTTCAGACACCTAGTCTATTCTTCCACCGTGCTTTAAGTTTTGTTGTGACATTATCAACAGAATAGAACAAACTTACGGCGTGCCCATGAAAACCATAAAAGGAAACCGATCCAGTTGGTGAATATTCGTCACAAGAAGTGCAGCTAGCCGAGACTGGGCTTGAAAAGAGGAGGCAAAACAAGTACGAAACCCACCGTCAAACACACTCCAGAGTGCCGCTGCATTTATTTTCGAAGCCTTTTAGCTTCCGGTCGAGAAGGTAGAAAGGATATATTACCGCTTTAGTTCGATATCTATTGAGATATCCGTAGGTACGGTCCTGAAAAAAAATGTACAAGAAATCCAGAATTCATTTTTAGAGGAATTCTGGGTTATTCGTGACGCGGGCGTTCAAATGGGATAGGTTCATAAAGAGAGAGGGGGAGAGAAACGAAAGAGAGGAAACGCGGGGAGGTTAACCAGAGGCACGACCGGTTTGCTACCCTGCACTGGAGAAAGGGCATATCGGGATGAACAGAGAGAAACATGCAACAAGTAGCATTCCTCTTGAACATGTAGTCTCAATAAACACTTTTATGTATTCGAATTTGAAACACGGCATGAGTGCTTAGCCACAATGGCCTCTTGAAAGCAACTTGAGTGTTCCCTTTCATATTGCTATTCCGTGAAACACATATGGCTATTGCTTGAAGTATTTCGTTTGTAGCCTATGGGCATCGCACACTAGATTTATTTTGCCTTGCCGTTTCCTTGCGATTCAACACATACTGTGCTTAGTGTGCTACTTTTCCTTTTATTGTTTTAATGTTTACGTGTTTATGCGGCCGATAAAACTACTATTCTTACTTCGTATAGCTGTCTACTAATTTTCTATCGCAATCGATGCTTTGCCTTTCAAGCGAAACTGCGGCTTTTCTTGTCTTACTTTTCTCAATCTGTGTATTTCTCTTACAGAAATGTTTAAACCTAGTTTCGCTCATATTGCTTGTTCCCATTATGCCTCATCTATCACTGGTGCGTCAACTGCTTTTAGACTCACCTGCGTTGTAATCAAAGGTAACAATGTCGTATCGATAGCAGGTCCTCGTGACAACTTTGCTTTGGCACCTCCTCCTGTAGCACTTTAAATACCGACACACTTCTTTATCTTTGTACTGCGATGATAAACTTCAACTTTCTGACCATGGCACCTGAATTAGCTTCTAATTTGAGAAGAAAACCGAAATAGACAGCAAGTACAGTTTTTTTATTTGTTTTGTAAATAACCAATTTATATGCTCAGTAGTGTTCGCTTAGCTTTTAAAATATATGGAATCAGCGTGAAAAGCATTTTTTTAAACCTTGAAACATGAAGTCAAGATCATGCTAGCTGGACTTTACAAAATACGAAATGTCATTATTGCGCAGGTTCTTCTTTTGGGTCTGGAATAACGTGCGTGAAACATGTCAGGAACCCAACAGGACCCTTGCTAGCGCGAATGAGATAATTACTTGCGTCGCCAAGCGTGACAAGTGCCGTCTAAGTACACTCGAGCTGCTATTATGCTTTTGCCTTTCTTCAGTGTTTGCAAAACGATAGGACAGGTTACAGCGAGGTGTTTACATCAAATTATACCATTCTGAACAGCGTCTGTCGGTATTCTGTGGCAGCTTGCTCGGCGTTGGTGTTCTGTGCTTTGGTGTGCGGTAATGAAGGATTTCTAATTCATTCTAAATATTCCAGGCACTTCAGTACCTCAACTTGGAACTAAACTTATGCTCTCATATCATATCTAAAGTGAAACCCATGAATTTTGTGCTGTACTACTTTTTTCTACATTTTCTGATTTATTTTGAATTTCGTCCCCGGTCGTCCCAGCTAATTCATTCTAGTTATTCCAGACACTTCAGTAACTCAACTTGTAACTAAACTTATGCTCTGATATCCTATTATAATTAAACCCATGAATTTTGTACTGTACAATTTTTTGCTATTTTTTCTGATTTATTTTGAATTTCGTCTCCGGTCGTCTCAGGAGGTGAACCGGAAGTGCTGCGCAAGAAACATGAGTTTCACTCGATGCTCGTGCCACTAAAAAAATCGTTCCTACGAACACTACGCGCCTGGAAACAGTGGCAGTTTGAACTCCTTTCAAGTGTCCAACAACAATGCTCGTCTGACGCACCTTCTGCATACTTTGTCTCAGCTATTGTGCCAATTCATACATTCGATTATCTCCAGCATTCAAACATTAGGAGGCGACACGAGGGCACGGCAGTCGTTCGCGGAATTTGCGAGTAAGAAGTGTGTCAATTACGGAGCCTCCCGTCTTTCCGTTCTCGCCTATCT
Organism: Dermacentor silvarum; assembly: GCF_013339745.2. NCBI lineage: Eukaryota > Metazoa > Arthropoda > Arachnida > Ixodida > Ixodidae > Dermacentor > Dermacentor silvarum. The sequence continues at coordinate 247,607,935 of NC_051154.1, forward strand.
GAGTCCACTGCGCGTGCGCGCCGTCGAGAGCGCGTATTCGCGCGTCAGCCAAAAACGTCTCATGCATCCCTGTTCGGGATCAAGGTAGGATTGCGCCGAGCCGTTCGCACGGGGCACTGTTTCTGCAGCCCGTCGCTATCGTGTATTTCGGCATCCTTACGCAAGCCACGTCTTGCAGCTCTGTCCGCAGTGGCAGACCACTAGAATGCAAAAGAGGCGTCAACAGCGCTCTCTTCGTTCTTGCTCTGCAGATGGCTACCGCCTTCCCAAAGGCCTGACTTGTTTCGTCAACCTCTACAGTCTGCACAGAGACCCCAGACACTTCCGGCAGCCCGACAGCTTCTTCCCTGAGCGCTTCCTGGGCGAGGAGTTTGCGCAGCGCCATCCCTACTCCTACATCCCATTCTCGGCGGGACCCAAGAACTGCCTAGGCAAGGCGGCGTCCTTTTGTCTGTAAACGCCAACACCCTTCACTCTCTTTTTTTAAAGAGTTTGTGCATTCTATACAACTTTTTTTAGACTGTAAAAGCAATACAAACTATATACGGGGTGATTATTTTTAAGTTTTACTGAATTTTGAAGAATCGCCTGTTGCAGATAACATAATTCTAGTCCATCAGCTCGATTATTCAGAGAGGTGGACATTACTTGCCCGAGAAATCGAAACACATATTTAAATATTTCCGACAAATTCACTAATTTACTTCTTAATTAATTACTTTACGACACACATTCCAATTTACGAATTGCAGCCGGTGAGTTAGCAAGGCGTATCCACTCCGAATGAATTTCCAGATTGACACCAGTTTCCACTTATGTGCCTTCAAAATCGCAGTGAAAATGTACTGTTGTTCGAATAACTTTTTTAGGAAAACACTCTTTCATACAGTGAAGCAAAAAAATTAACTGGAAAAGCCATGCATTTTCTCCCCCATTTGGGAAAGAATATCCAGAAACCGGTTTCATCCTGGGAGTTCATTTCAAGTGGATACGTCTTGCAGATTCACCAGCTACAATTATTTATTGCAATGTATGCCGTAAAGTTAATAATCAGAAAGGTAATTAGTAATTATTTTTATTTCCCTCTCGCATAATCCAGCTCAAGGACAAAAATAATTATATCTGCCACAAGCGATATTTAAAAGTTCCATAAAACTTTATAATGACCACCCCGTATACAAGAACAAGACTCATTTATAAGTCAATTTCATTTTGCCTATAGTTGCTTGTGACCGTCGAAAAGGAGATGTTGCGAAGAGTTCATAGACAACAGCGGCCTAACGTGTTATATACGCCACAAGTCCATACGCTGTCTGCAAACATTTATCAACCTTTACAGTAAAACTGCTATAGACTTTTGCGCACTGTTAAATTTTTCTGAGGGTCCAGCAGCCGGGCAAAGACAAAGAAACATGGTTTGTCACTTATGTTCGTTTGTAGCTAACAGGGGACGTAGGTGATCTTTAGTCCCATCGTGTGGCCCTCAAGACGTCAATGGCAGCCGAATATGTACTATCGGTGTAAATTCCAACATGAACAATTCCTAAGCTACTTCACTGCGTTTTCCCCCGTTTCCAGATTCACCTGCATTTGTAACAGCGGCTTAATTCAGTCTCCAAGGCGTACACTTGGGTGGCAATGCAGGCTTATTGGTATGACAACCTGCAATTAATGCTATTGTACCGCATACAGACCAGGACGCAAGAAGGCACATGAAAGCCAACAGCACCCTTCCTAGCGCTGTGTCTTTCATCTGCCTTCTTGTGTCCAGGTCTGTATGTGCTACAACAGTACTTTATGGTACACTTGGGGCTTCTGCTCCGTGCTTAGAAACCGGCTACGAAGCCATTACGCATCACGATTTTCATGTTTCAATTTATGCTGATGATACGTCTACCTTAATTTTTCCCCAAGCAGCCGTTGAGGGCAATCTAGCGACGCTAAAGCTGCATTCACGCGGCGGATCAAACTCCGCGGACGAGCATGACATGAATAAGTGTCGCCGAATGACGCCGCACAATATGACAGCGCAGTCGAGCTGCAAGCAACGTGATTCCTTGGCGGTTCAGCCCCGTACGCACTCACCTGTGGACTGGAACCACGGCTAGGTCAGCTGGTATACCCCCCAGGTAAACGGTAATTGCATCACGAGCGCCAATTTCTCCCCTGGTGCTTGGTAGGTTACGCTTTCGAGGGAAAAAAAGAAAAAAATGAAGGCTGCTGTTATGGCAACGGTTTTGCTGATGCACGAGGGGGGGGGGGGGGGGGGGGGGCGGCCATCCCCCTCATCTGTAATGCGCTCGACAAGTGTGCGTATTTCTCGGCAGACGAAAAAGGAAACTAGCACGAGTTCCGTTTGCTGCTACATTCTGCATTATTTTAACGGCTGTCATTTTCAGCCTGTTCTTTCTGTAATGTGGCTCGTGTACTGAATAAATGCCAGCAGTACATCTGTGTTTGCTAGAATTTTACCCTATTCCGTCATAATACGTGAGCCAGCACGCCATAGCGTGTGGCTATTGCGTTTCGGCAGGAGAATAACAGGCAGTGAAATGTGCTTTATTTTGCAATTTTATTAGCAACATTTGTACAGCAAGATATATAATGCACAAAAGAATATTGCAGACCTGAGTATCTCGCATCTACAGTACAAACTGCAAATTCTACAGGCGCTTATACTAAAGCTTCTTACAACTTCTGAATAGCAAAAAGTCATGATTTTTTTTTAGTTCGCATGAGGCAATCTTACCAACGCAAATCGTTTGTCGCAGCAGTTATCTGTGATTACTCTTTAAAAAATATCATTAAGCGAGACCGGTTGAAAGACTGACGGCAGCACATTTCCTATACCCTAACACAGACGAGGTGGAGTTATCCGAGCTGGAGCTGTGGTCTGGAAAAATGGAAGTAATATAAGTTTTATGCTTACAAGGAACGCAATTGCAGGAACAAATTTCAGCACTCTTTCCACAATTCATGTACGTCAACTCTTATTATATTTTATTCTAGGACTTATGCTAAAAATGTGGCACAAAGATTTAACAATCCAAATTGTTATTTTAACTGCTACTATATTGCAATAACATGTTTGGTAATGCGGTTTTCTCAACAGCTGTCTGAAAACACTGATCAGTTTCTTACAGCTAAATTATATTCATCACTAAATTTCCTATTCACTTGTCAATAAGGCACTGACGGATTAGTTTGTTCAACCTATTTGTACACTCCTTGTCTTCCTAGTTCTGCAGAACGCCTATTACTGGAAGATAACCTTCCAAAAGGTGAAAGCCACTGGTAAACGGTCTATGAGCATTTCCTATTATAGACCAATTTGTTTTGCACAGGGAGACTTGCGGGAACACCGGAGCGCGTGCCTCGCTCAGCGCCGACATAAGCACCTTCGTACGTATTGCGCGCCAGCGCGACTTGACCCGAAGCTAAATTCGTTCGTTCTGAACAAAAACGGCTCGCCTGCTTTGTTCTCAGTTAACAACCGCGAACATCGCACATCGCAGCTGAATATTCGATAAAGAACAGACAAGCAGGCGTTTTCTTTTTTTTTTTAGCGACACATTTCGCGGGGCAACGTAAAATGCACCCGCGCCGTAGCGTGAACACGAAGGAAACGGCGCTTGCAGTGCTTTCTGCACTAGCGCAGTGCACCTTCAATTGGTCTCCGCACCTTGTGAAGCTCTAGGTGACTTGCAATGTGCTGCCATCAGTCTTTCAACCAGTCTCGCCTAATGATATTTTTTAAAGAGTAATCACAGATAATTGCTGCGACAAACGATTTGCGTTGGTAAGATTGCCTCATGCAAAGTAAAAAAAAAAACATGACTTTTTGCTATTCAGAAGTTGTAAGAAGCTTTATGTATATGCGCCTGTAGAATTTGCAGTTTTTACTGTAGATGCGAGATACTCAGGTCTGCAATATTCTTTTGTGTATTGTATATCTTGCTGTACAAATTTTGCTAATAAGATTGCAAAATAAAGCACATTTCACTGCCTGTTATTCTCCTGCCGAAACGCAATAGCCACACGCTATGGCGTGCTGGCTAACGTATCATGACGGAATAGGGTAAAATTCTAGCAAACACAGATGTACTGCTGGCATTTTTTTCAGTACACGAGCCACATTACAGAAAGAACAGGCTGAAAATGACAGCCGTTAAAATAATGCAGACTGTAGAAGCAAACGGAACTCGTGCTAGTTTCCTTTTTCGTCTGCCGTGAAAATCGCACACTCGTCGAGCACATTACAAGCAAGCGGGATGGCCGTCTCCCCCTCGCGCATCAGCAAAACCGTTGCCATAACAGCCGGCTTCTTTTTTTTTCTTTTTTTTTCCTCGAAAGCATAACCTACCAAGCACCAGGGGAGAAAATGGCGCTCGTGATGCAATTTTCATTTAGCTGGGGGGTATACCAGCTGACCTAGCCGTGGTATGCGTGAGCTCAGTCCCAGCTTATTGCATGCTGCTTCTGCAAATGCCGATGACACACATCGCCTGATACCTGCACTTCTGTCAAAACGCAACAGCCGCTGCCGGCATTGCAAAAGAACACAATGACATTCATTCTAGAAGACAAGAATTGAAATAAGAACTTGAATAAAAGCCACAAAACAGCACGTAAAACAACGCCGCCTTGCAGAAAGCTTGAAGACAACACTGCGAGCAATGATCAAGCTATATATATAAAGGGTGTTAAGCGTAATTTGAACCAAGGATTTAAAAAAAAGTGGTTAACCGCAGCGAAATGAAATCGAAGACATATGGCTTGCCCTCGTGTGGCGCTCCTTAAGAGTATTTTTTTATATTCCGCTTAAATACTTAATTAACTGAGATCAATTATGCAGTATGTTTAATATTCACTTACGGGCCAAGTGCGTTTTGTTACGTTGTACAGGGGATTCAGGAACGACCTATCCAATTTCTTCTGGCAACGTACGTAGTACATGCTGCGTGGTGATTTTTTCGGCGTTTGAAAAAAGCCCGATGTTTAATATTCACTTAAGGGCCAAGTGCGTTTTGTTACGTTGTACAGGGGATTCAGGCTATCCAATTTCTTCTGGCAACGTACGTAGTACATGCTGCGTGGTGATTTTTTCGGCGTTTGAAAAAAGCCCGCGAAATAGGAAATAAAACCACGTGACTGCGCTCATGCGCTATCCTATTGCTGCGCTCTCAACCGTGCTTCGAGCGAAAGAACCGCGCGCGCAGACCGTGGCGAAGTGAGCGGCCGCGGCTCTAGGCATCGGCTTCACAGTGCGTCAGCATCTTTGACGGTGGCGCGCAGAAAGGTAGCGCCATCGTCCCTGATAAGCGATAAGCTGACCGCGCGCATAGTCAGCCTATCGCGAAACCATAGCACCAATGCGAGTAACAAGGGTTATGCGGCGAACCTCGTGGTTATCTATTATTATATCCTTTTCAAATTATTTTATTTTCCCTTTGTTCAAAATTTACCCACCATGTTCACCATGTAAGGCCTTCTTTATTATAGGCCTTTCATGGTGAATATTGCGCCTCTAGGCTTTACATTTCCCCCATTTTCCGTGAAAAAATAGGGATAGGAAACGCGGTGTTTAGTCGGGATGTTTCAGAAACCTAAACATGCGCTATTATCATTTGCAGGTCAACGCTTCTTCATGCAAGAGGCAAAGCTGTTGCTGGCGAAGGTTTTATCCAAATTCAGCGTGGAGTCAACGAAACCTGTGGAAGAACTCAAGATCACATACGAAGTCGTTCTCAAAGCCAGGGGAAGTCTGCGTGTCTGGTTTCGCACGAGGAATGCGGCAGATGTGGAGCACTCACCACAGAATTGCACTGCACTGTCATGTCGTACTCGTGTTCCTTGTTCATAGCAATGAGAAGGAGAAAAGAACCAGAGGTACAAAAACATGCAATCTGCCGTTACCTGTTACTCTTCATGTAGCCTTCTTTTTTATCAAAACATCCGTCAAGAAAATATAGGTGTTATGAATGACTCAACACTCCTCTGCTCATTGAAAGGAACGGTGAACAGGTTTCTTCAGTACTTGCGCTATTCACAAAGGATCGTCATACATCGATGCCCACCTGTCGAATAACTGTTGAAAAAAAATATTTTGTAGCACTTACCAACGAAAAGTTTGCAACCCTTTGTGATAATATGTACTGCCCTCTTAGAAACTGAAAGCAGTAGCATTAGGCTAGGAGATCGCAGGGAGAGGCCTTCGTGCTACAGTGGTCACAAATAGGATGATGATAACTAACATCCCATGGCGACATGTTGAAACGAGGTGGCCATCATTGTTAATATTCGTCCAATTCTCGACTTCTTGGAACCAATCTCAGCTATCTCCCGTAAAACGCACTTCACACCCTGATGTAGCATATGTACAGAAGTTCCCGCATTTACGTAGTAGCATTTTAATCACTTCGAATATATTACACACGTTTATAAAAATACTATTCCTCTTGGTGCTACTCAACTGAGGGTACTGGTGAAATAGGCCAACCGATTGTTGTCGTTTAACGACCATTTGTTCACACCGAACGTGCACATCCCAAAGATCCCGTCCCAAAGAGAAAAAACTCGACACCACGGCAAACGCGAAGAAATTGTAAAGAGACACGAGGGCACAAAAAATGGAGCTATATGCTTCGAAAGCCAGCGTCCGTAAAACATGTCCTTGCGAGCAGACCATTTAAGACAAAAACAGGAAGAACCACAAGAGACGTTCTCTTCCAGTCCTTGTCTTAAGTGCTGCTGCTGACAATGGACCGTGACCTACTGGCGCAATTTGACGCCCGTAGGCAGCCTACACGAAAGTAAAACTGGCAAAAATAAAACGTGATCGCTTGACTTATTTCCATTGTCAACGCTGTTCTTAGGAGCAGCACGAAGAATGCAAACGAAATTAATTTCTCATCTCGCAGTAGGACCTTTCCCGATGCACCCTTTACATTACACCGCCGTTACACCAATGCGAACGCCTTACTGAAAAAGCTCTCTTACCTCAATTATTTCTAGCTCATTTGTGATGTAAACGACAGCTTTCTTTATTCTTTCTTTTGTAAATAGAAAAGGGCTATGCTATTCGGAAACAAGCGTTTACGGACGCGGTCGCCATACTCATGGAGGAGGTCGACATCCCCCCTGTGCCGAATGAAACAGCCTGTATTCTTCCTCCTCCTCCAACATCCGTCCTAACCGTCTACTTCCATTGTACAGTATCACCCAGTGACATACCTTTCCGGATATCATATGTACGCTTCTCGAATCACGTCGGCATTTCTTTGGCCACGCAATAGTGAATTCGTTTTACAGCGAGTTACATTTGCGTATTTCATTGCGTCTATTCCAGGAATTAAACTGTGATCGCCTGTCATCCATCTCGTGCATCGAGTGTGTTGGGTATTGGCGCATTTCAATTTTCCAGTTGTTTAAACTGCGTAAATGATATAGTCAAAGACAAGTGATTCACATTTCGCGCGTTTATTTTTGTCTAGTGCTTGTATCCGAGTCCGTAGCCGTTGTGGAGTCCGTAGCCGCCGTGTCCCAGGCCGTAGCCGCCGTGTCCCAGGCCGTAGCCGCCGTGTCCCAGGCCGTAACCGCCATATCCGTAGCCAAGGTGCGCCAGTCCAAAGCCGTGTCCGGCGTAGCCCAGTCCGTATCCCGCTCCGTGGACAAGGCCATGACCGCCATATCCAAGGACGTGACCGCCACAACCTCCGACGAAGCCAGCGCTGGTAACAGCCACAAGGAGGGCGAAAGTAGCGAGGATAGCCTGCAGATATAAGCGTGAATGACGTCTCGCCCATGATCGACGTAACATTTTTTTTTTCAAAAGAAAGCCAAGAAAGAGAAGCAAGCTAAGCAGGGTAAGGCACGAATGCCTAACTATGCGCGCGTCCGTTTTGCTACTTGCACTGGGGGAAGGGGATAAAGGGAAGCGGAGGCTGAACGGAAGAGAAGGAGCATAGGTGTGCACACACCTGAACGTGCACACTTGGTGTACACAGACAGTCGCAAAGCCCTGTCGCCCTGAGGCACTGGAGAAAGCCAAGAGTTTCGTTGTGGCTTAGAAAAGTGTTTTTCGTGTTTCGCTTTTTTTTCAAGCGTGAAAGAAAGCCCTTTACGTACGTAGCATGTGTTGAGCAACAGCAAGCTAGATCGAGAATTTTTCACGATGGAGTATATAATTTTCTAATTGACACTTTTGCTCTGAACATAATATTGCCGCACGACTGGCATCTCGAGGCACTTTGCATGTATTCGTGGGCTTCTTTCACGCTCGGAAAAACACTTTTATGTAGCACGTATTGAGCAACAGAAAGCTGTATCGGGAGTTTTTCATGTTGCTGTACAATTTTTTCAGTGACACTTTGATAATTAAGACAGTACTTTTCGAATTAGATAATTATTTACAATTACCGAATTAAATCTCAGTATTGAAAATATTGCTGGCAGCTACTCCACTGTACTGGAAACAATACACACTAGGTTTGCTTCGCGTAACGCCGTTGCTCTTCTTTTAAATCGTGCTGCGTGATAACTGGGACACCCTGTATATGCCTAGCCACATATATGCCCAGCTAGCTTTGCTCCTCGCTTTCTCTTTTCTGTGTATATGTTTTCAAATAATAATAATAATAATAATAATAATAATAATAATAATAATAATAATAATAATAATAATAATAATAATAATAATAATAATATAATAATAATATGCCTAAATACATACACCCACCGAGGTTGCTTGGCGACTAGGGCGTTGCGCTGCTAAGCACGAGGTCGTGGGATCAAATCCCAGGCCGCGGTGGCCACATTTAGATGGGGTCGCAATGCAGAAACGCCCGTGTACTGTGCTTTTGGAGCCCGTTACCATACCCCAGGGGGTCAAAATTAATCCAGAGTCCCCTTCTATGGCATGCCTCATAATCATAGTGTGGTTCTGGCACGTAAAACCCCAGAATTTAATTTTTTACATGCATATAAACACACTCTTCTAAGTTCTCCCACGTGGCCCCTCTCTACTTCTACGACATGACCGGCTTCCCAGACTTCACACATACACTTTTGTCCACTTTGACACTCCTAATGCAAACAAATATGTAGAGCCTACTCGTGCAGTTGATAAAAGACAGGTAATATGGTTCTTCTAGTGGCTCACAAAAATCCAGCTGCCGACGCACGCTACGTCTGCTCAGCGCTACAAGAATTGATAAATGCGTATGTCGTTGTTCGCGATGTTGCTCGCAGAACAATGAAATCCTTCCGGACGTTTTCGCATCGTTGCTCTGACGTATACACCTAGGTGAGGTCAAGCCCAGGAAGGTATACGTCAGCGCATGGGCACCTCGCATGCACAGAATCCTTACTGCCGCAAGGCAACCGTTCTTTGCGTGTACTTACAACTGCCTTCATGATGAGTGAATGTGACGTCTCGGCTGGTGCAGCTCTCGATTCTGTGCTCCAATAGCTCCGAGTTTCGTCTTATATACTCGAACGTCCAACCCAACCGAGTAGCCACGTTATCAGCGCGCACTGCGTAAGGTCTTATGCGCGTCATATTCCAGCACGGCCGCGAGTCAATCAGATCGCAGCTCCTGAAATTGGGCAGATCGCACTTGCGACATCCGACCAAGCAGTATCTACTCAGGCCCGCGGAGGGAGGCCATCGCCCTCCGAGGGACGCGGGTAGACCCGCAGACCGCTGACAGATCAGCTGAACCGATTATGCTTCGATCGGCTACGTGTTTCACTTACCTCCCTTCCTTCCTACAACCGTGCATTCAACGTAAAGTTAATATCAGAGCTCAAAATTTGCCTGTTGCTTTGCTTTTGCTCTTTTTTTTGCTTCCCCCCCCCCCCCCCCGCCATTACCTTTTCAAGGCGAAAGTTCAGGACTGGCACGTCAGCACCCAATGCTCGATTCCCCTTCCTCCTAATCGGTGGCCACAACTTAAAAGCTCCAGTCTGAAGCGAAAGAGCGGGGCGCACCTGATACGGTGATTTTCAGGTCACCATTTGGCTCATGCCTCGATGGTCCATCTGTTTTCTGTTTTTGTCTTTAATACCACTTTCATTTTCTTTCTCCCACAAACAACTGTTTCAGCCCATACGAAGGCTGTTCGCGAGTACAACGAACGGTCCCGCATTCCGGTTTCCTTACTGAGATTTTCTTTTTATTCGAGACGTTAACGCGGCTTGCAACGCAATGTCGCCACCGCGTTATGCCGCTTATTTGTCTATATAGGCAATCTCATCGGACTGCAAGAATCACTGCGGCAAATGGCCATGAAGAAATGTGCATGTGACCCGTCTTTTAACGGCCACTTGGGGGAAATTTCAACCACCGTTTGTTCTCGTTTGCAGAAATGGGGGTGTTAGGGTGTTTTCATTGCCAAGACAATATTTTCGTTTCCGTAAAGATGTATCGTTCCCTAAAACACCCTTTTGATGCTAAGGGTGTTATAAGCTGTCAAAGCGACCTGTTCTTTGTACATGTTGCCACCGTGCTCATAATTGGAAGTAGCTAATCGAAAGGCATTCAATAGAGTGCAATTTTATATTAACAGGTATGTGCGAGTTTGAGCTGCCCGTCAGCTGACTATATCAAAACAGGCAGTCTGTGGATTTTAATTGTTTAATTACGAAGAATATAGATGATCCCACTGGCACCAAAGTGCTAATCGAAACACCATGGTTATATAAGCCTGTTAGAAGGTACATTCCTGTTGGCAGCGTGAGCAGTGTTAGTATGCGAACGTTCCGTGCTTAAGTACGGGTTGATCTGATGTGCACATCTATAGAGTGTTCTTCAATGTGTTGTGACCATCGCCGTATCATAATGTAAATCTGAGGAATAAGAGAACTCCGCTATATGTTTCCTTGCTGGTTTTAGTGACATCTATTGTTCCATGCAGTAACGACTACGCTTTAGTGGTTCTCTTTCTCAATGGTGCTGCCTAAGGGCTATTCACTGGAATAGCAAGGTGCGTCAATGAATAGCGCGTGCATGCATGGCTTCTAAGAAATGGGTGTAATGGCGTGCTTTGCACCCTTTGCATAAAAAGGTGTGATGGCAACCCAGCGCACCTATTGAATGGGTGTTTTGGTTTGTGGAAATGCATGTTATAAATGCATGATTTAAGGGTGTTATCGACACAGTAAAACACCTTTAAGGGGTTAAACTGGTTGAGAGTACAGTTTACGCCATATGTCAAGTATTCGCTTTGTACACTCTATCATCCCCAATTGTGACCCTCTTTCTTACCCTCTTCCCCTTCCCTTACTGTAGAGTAGCAGTCCAGATGCTCCATTTTCCGGACGACCTCTCTACATTTTCCAATCATTAAACTGCTTCTTCTTCTTGTACACTCTTCTTTTTATATCTCTACATAGATGAGTCACCGTTAATTCCGTACACTCCGCTACATTTCCATCGTAAACGGGCACCGAACATATATATGCGCCAAGGGCAGTGGTGCATATCATTTGCCTAACGATTTCATGCGACGCTTCGAGGCAACCTTGAACATGAACAATGGTTCGATTGCAGATGAGTTCAGGTACCGCAACAGCATAGAACCATGCCCTAATGAAGCGGTCTGGTGCATGTCAGAATACTGAAAAATCCCTCTATGCACCCTAAGCAGAGCTGGAATTTTGCGAAACCGTGCCTCTCCTCGGTTTCCACATTCGATGCGTAAGCATTCTAGGGCTACTTCCCCCGTAAATCTGTCCGTCTGCCTGTCTGTCTGGAACGCGTGACGCGATGCGCTCCATAGGGATACATAGGGTCTATATGGGGTATACCGGGTGTTCCACGTAACTTGAGCCAAACTTTAAAAATAAGCAAACGTCACGCAGCTGGACAGAACCAAGGTAACGTTATTTGCCGTCGCTCTGAGATGCTCAGATTATTTTTATGCATTCCGCGTAATCACATAATTAGTCTTAAACCGTTTGTTGGTCACTGGGACATATATGTCCCACCTGCAACCCCAAGCGAAAGTTGCCTCAAGTGCGCAGAGGCAACTTTCATATACGTAGACACACGTAGCCCCACAGAAACAGGTAGCGCCATCTCTTAGAAGATAAAGATAAACTATAATTTTAAGTTTTTATTTGGATTGGTAGGTGGCATATCCGAAATTATCACGTGGAAAAGATTGAGGAAGCAGTAAAGTATGGACGCAGCATGAAATCAGTGAAAAGAAAACTTGGCATAGGACAAGGCAAAATGTATGCTCTGAAATATATGCAGGGTAACATCATCAGCAATTTCGATGACATAGTAAAAACAGCGGAAGAATTCTATACTGACCTATACAGTACCCAGAGCAGCCAAGCCACTTTCATTCGAAGTAGTGAGGAACCGGATACAGAGGCTCCTTCTATAACTAGCGATGAAGTTAGAAGGGCCTTGAAAGACATGACCAGGGGAAAGTTGCTGGAGAAGATGGAATAACAGTCGATTTAATAAAAGATGGAGGAGATATCATGCTTGAAAAGCTTGCGGCCCTTTATACGCAATGCCTCACATCTTCAAGTGTACCAGAGAGCTGGAAGAACGCCAACATTATACTCATTCATGGGAAGGCAGACGTTAAAGAATTGAAGAATTATAGGCCCGTTAGCTTGATTTCGGTATTCGGTATAAAATATTCACCAAGATAATTTCCAATAGAATCAGGGCAACGCTTGACTTCAGCCAACCAAGAGAACAGGCTGGCCTCAGGAAGAGATATTCTACGATGGATCATATCCATGTCATAAATCAGGTAACAGAGAAATCTGCGGAGTACAATCAACCTCTCTATATGGCTTTCATAGATTATGAAAAGGCATTTGATTCAGTAGAGATACCAGCAGTCATAGAGGCATTGCGTAATCAAGGAGTACAGGAGGCATACGTGAATATCTTGGCAAATATCTACAAGGATTGCACAGCAACTTTGGTTCTCCACAAGAAAAGTAGAAAGATACCTATCAAGAAAGGGGTCAGACAAGGAGACACAATCTCTCCAATGCTATTCACTGCATGCTTAGAAGAAGTATTCAAGCTCTTAGACTGGGAAGGCTTAGGAGTGAGGATCAATGGCGAATACCTCAGCAACCTCCGATTTGCAGATGACATTGTCCTATTCAGCAACAATGGAGACGATTTACAGCAAATGATTGAGGACCTTAACCGAGAAAGTTGGGTTGAAGATTAATATGCAGAAGACAAAGATAATGCTCAATAGCCTGGCAAGGAAACAAGAATTCGGGATCGCCAGTCAGGCTCTAGAGTCTGTAAAGGAGTATGTTTATCTAGGTCAATTACTCACAGGGGACCCTGATCATGAGAAAGAAATTTACAGGAGAATAAAATTGGGTTGGAATGCATACGGCAGGCATAGCCAAATCATAAATGGGAGCTTACCACTGTCATTGAAAAGAAAAGTGTACAATCATTGCGTTCTACCGGTGCTAACCTATGGGGCCGAAACTTGGAAGTTAACAAAGGAGCTCGAGAACAAGTTAAGGACCGCACAAAGATCGATGGAATGGAAAATGTTAGGCCTAACGTTAAGAGACAGGAAGAGAGCGGTGTGGATCAGAGAACAAACGGGGATAGCCGATATTCTAGTTGACATTAAGCGGAAGAAATGGAGCTGGGCAGGTCATGTAATGCGTAGGATGGATAACCGGTGGACCATTAAAGTCACAGAATGGATACCAAGAGAAGGGAAGCGCAGTCGAGGACGGCAGAAAACTAGGTGGGGTGATGAAGTTGGGAAATTTGCAGGCGCTAGTTGGAATCATCTAGCGCAAGACAGGTGTAAGTGGAGATCACAGGGAGAGGCCTTCGTCCTGCAGTGGACATGAATATGCTGCTGATGATGATGATGATGATGATGATGATGATGATGATGATGATTAATTGAAGTTCTTTTGCTTTTTCCTATGTTTTTTGCTGTCGTCGCTCTTCAAGCGCCTGAATTTGGTTGCTCTTGCCCCACGAATAAGTTGACCAGTAAGAGCAAGAGAGAGAGAAAAGACTTTATTCCAGGTCAGACTAAGACCATTAGATATTCCTCCGCCAGGAGGACCATGGCTTGCTGGGCGGCGAAGGCCGCCGACGCCAACCACACCCGCCAGTGGGGAGGTGGGGGGTTAGGGTAGTGAGGGGATTGTAGGGCTGCGTGGCAAGAGAAGAGGATGTGCTCTACATTTGTGTACGTAGAGGGGCAGTTGGGACATGAGGGGTCTGAGCGGTAACGATAAAGGTATAGGCGTGCTGGAGTGATCAGGTGTTGAGCTGGATGGCTCTGAGGGTGCGTACTTGGGCAGCGGAGAGACGAGGGTGTGGTGGCGGAAGCGTCTGCAATGAATGCCGGAGGTGTTTGTAGTGCTGCTTGAGAGTTTTCTTATAAAAGTGTGCCTCGTCCGCTATGGGCGGGCAAGACCAGGGGATCGTCGGCGCCCGGCTATTAATCTCGCGGGCAAGCTCATGAGCGAGCTTATTGCCGATAATCCCCGCATGACCTGGCACCCACACCACAGTGACCAAAGCAGGGGAGAGAAGGGAGAGAGCGTCAGAAAGGTCGTCATGAAGATTATCGGGAAGTCTGTTGTCGCGAAGAGCCCTGATTGCCGCCATGGAGTCCGAGCAAATGCGATACCGAGGAGAGGGACGAAGAAGGGTTAGTTCGTGCGTCGCGTGAACGATCGCGGCCAATTCAAGGGATAGAGAAGAAGTAGGAAGTGAGAAGGGGCCAGCGGTGGAAGTGATGGGAATGCCAAGGGGGGTCGGCATTGTAAAAATTACTTGTACTCCAGTAATGCAGTTAGATCAACTGTAGACAGGTGTGAGCCATTGTTTTCAGCTACCTGCAAATATGCTGAACGTAGTGGCTGAAGACGTGCAAGACTACTACAGAAACGGCATGACATACCTGTTCTTTCGGGTGAAACTGTGGAGACAGCTCATCAATGGGAGGCGCTTTCGCAAGTGTCGGTGCAGTCTAGTATATCACAAGAGAGGAAGCAAGGACTGCTAAATTATGACAGCGGTGCCAACAGACGTTCGTTTCTTCTTTTTCTCTTTTCTTTCCCACCTGTGGACGTCCTTCCATAGTATTAACACATCGGACTTGTTAACATCACTTACGGGGGGTACGGGGATTTCTTTTTTTTTTTTTTTTTCCTGTTCTCTTTCCTTTTCTTTTTTTTTTTTCGCGTGCGAATGCCGCTTTTGTCTCTGCCTCTATTTTTTCATTAAAAGCTCCGCACCAGGTTTCTGAGCTCGATGAGACGTCTTAGGACACGAACGCGTTACCGTAGCCCACATTATTTTTCTATTGGCTTTTATCACGAAATTTGCGCTTTGGGTTGTTTTTAAAACCCGCTGATGCTTCGCTTCCTCAGTGCCCGAACTGGCCCAATCAGTTCGGGCACTGGTTGGGCCAGCGTACTGCCTCTTTCGTCTTCTGTTTTCTTGCATCTTGGCGTCTTTCTTTGCGTCTTTCTTTTTTCTGGTGTGATTCTATTAAAATTTTTCTATATCACTTTTCAATTATTTGTGCTGCGTTTTTTTAATGTTGGTAATACCCACTACGTGCAAAAGGTGCCAATGGTGCTCAACAACTTTGCAGGGAACACGCACAAAGCTTGTGTGTAAAGCCTGCCAAATGCCTCTTTGCATTGCATGCTTTGAACCCTTCCACAAGAAGCCGTAATCAGGGGCCGGAAACTCCCTATACCTCCCATGGGACGCTCGCTCCCATGCCGGTACTAAAATCCCTATATAAGAAAAGTACCGCCATCCTTTGATCAACGCCGCTTCTCTCTCTCTCTCTCCTGTATCTCCGATTGGACGATGATAGCGCGCGCTTTCGCTTCTTTATATTTTTTTTTCGCCTCAGAGCCATGTTGAAAGTCATACTGCGCAGCCGCAGTCGCCGGCGGCGGCGGCGGCGCGCGCCCGGCCTGAAAGCTTTCTAGGTGCGCCACCGTCGACTTGCTTGCGCAAGCAAAAAGTAAAGAAAAAAAACAAGCGTTTTAGGAGAGGAGACGGCGGAGGAAAGAGTAGATGGCGGTACTTTTCTTATATAGGGACTTTAGCCGATACGCGGCGGCAGCGCCGCTTCCACCACTGGCGGCTGCCGGATATCCTACTGGAAATAATTCGCAAACAAAACAATGTGTCCATGACGTCACTGATGAGGTCAGAAGTTGGAGGGAGAGGGCACGCAGCCGGGAGGAGGAGAGTTGCTGCTGAAGCCCTCCTTTCCCACTTCACATGCAAGCGGACTGTGTTCGTAAAGTCCCTATATATGTGTTCGTGCTCTCTTGCAGGTCCGCTGGCCGTGCGGCGACATTGGCCAAATCGCGGAGCAGAACATGTTGAAGTTTGTCGTGTATTAGGAAGCACTTTCTTCCTACCAGGTTTACCTTGCAAGCTGCTATTCATTTTCTAAACCGCTGGAACATTGCTCGTACGCACCAGTGCCAAGCAGTTATAATGAAGAATATTTATATAGCGAACCATTGTTAATTACCAATATTCGCGGTTAATATATTACATTTCGGTATTTCGTGAAAGTAGTCGCTTTGAAAGTCCTAACTTGCGGTTACGTTTAGGGCTACACTTCAACTAGTCCACAGATATAGTGGGGGGTACGTAGCATAAAGAAAATAACTTCCTGGCCCCATCAATCGTTAATTTTGTTCGTGTGTTGTGAAGCGGATCAACTAAAACTAGCTGATTTCTCGGCCAGCCAAAACTCTTCTTTCTGGGGTTTTACGTGCCAAAACCAGTTCTGATTATGAGGCACGCCGTAGTGGAGGTCTCCGGATTAATTTTGACCACCGGGGGTTCTTTAAAGTGCACTACAACGCAAGCACACAGGCGTTTTTGCATTTCGCCTCCATAGAAATGCGGCCGCCGCGGCCGGGATTCGATCCCGCGATCTCGTGCTCAGCAGCGCAACGCCTTAACTGACTGAGCCACCCCGGCGGGTGGCCAGCCAAAACTCAACACAAGTAAAAGTTGAACGCTTTTGTTTTTATTTACACATTTGGTACTGGAAAAAGACTGACCTCCACGCAGTGCGAAAGTGACAATCTACAGAAGCAATTTTCATTCAAAACGTAAAATTTGACATAATGAGTGAAAATAGATTCCAAAAAATCCAAACCAATGCGAGAATTATTAACCACCATGGCTGGTCTTTCTTTCTTTTTTTTCTTAACCTTGGCTGTGCATGTCGACAAGGAGTGAACAAAATGTATAGCCCAAGAACACGCACTCAATCCCTTCATTACAAGTATTTCACCGGCAACAGATGGGCTGCCGTCATGACGAACGAGTCGAGCGACACTGCTGTTATGTCAGTCCACTCAGGATTGCACAGAACTGGTTTACTCAGCAAAATGAATACCTGCTCGAAAAATAGATTGAAATACTTGTGCTTACCCGTGGTCATTGGGAAACCTGAAAAACTTCGCAGAATTGGGGCGCGATCTTGTACGCGTTCCAAAATGGAACGGAGGCGTTCCGTTCCATCGAGCCGCACACGATTGGTCAATTTGAACGTCGCGGTTGAAATTGGCCAATCGTGTGCGGCTCGATGGAACGGAACGCCTCCGTTCCATTTTGGAACGCGTACAAGATCGCGCCCCTGGAGTTCGAATACCACACAGCCGCGCAACACATGTAATGCCCCGATTTAGCCATCTTCGTCTAATGCTCAATTGGTCGGCCAGGGGCGCGATCTTGTACGCGTTCCAAAATGGGACGGAGGCGTTCCGTTCCATCGAGCCGCACACGATTGGTCAATTTGAACCGCGACGTTAAAATTGACCAATCGTGTGCGGCTCGATGGAACGGAACGCCTCCGTTCCATTTTGGAACGCGTACAAGATCGCGCCCCTGGTTTCCTGCGTCTTCTGTTCGTTGCACACCTAATCAAGCTTCTTTGTCTTATCTTTCCAATCTTCACACTTGGGACGACAACCGAAGCACGGCCAAGCGCGAACTGACTTGTGATATCGCTGAGCGAGTGGCAAGGGTGAGCGGAGGCAAGCGCGACGGACGCACGATAGCAACCACTTCCCGCGCTTCGCCCGATTTAAAATTCACAAAAAGAGAAATAAAAAAATAACTTAGCATGTCCGGCAACCGCTAGGAGTACGCAAGTTCCTTGAAACCGAAACTAGCTTTACTTTCCGGGAGCTGCCATAATCACCTCAGAGCCTGAAAGTATCAAGCCCAAGGTGTACAGAGGGACAACGTATGTCCCCACCTTTGCTCAGGCCTCAAGTTATCTGTTGGACAGGTGTTGTCCCGCAGATTTTTCAGATAATCATGTTGGACAAGAACTAATCATTTTTTGCTATTCTTCCATGTGGTACAGTTCAACTGGGAAAAGGTATAGCTGAAACAATGAGTAGACTTCTCGCGCCTGACAAATGGTTAATTAATTAATCAACTTCTCAAATATTATATATTATGAGAAGTGCCAATGAGAAACTTGTAGAGCAACATGAAATACCCCCGATACAGCTTTCTGTTGCTAATGCGTGCTACAGAAAAGTGATTGTCCAAGCATGAGAGAAGCCCGCGAATACACGTAAAGTGTCTCGAGCGGCTAGTCGCGCGGTATTTTTTTTTTTTTTGTATTCGCGGGCTTTTTAAGTTAGGGCGAAATTAGGACGTAGCCCAGATGATAGCGAGATAGTCCTTTTCTCTTGTAGAAAAAATTCGCTTCTGCTTTCGAGTGCGACCGACTAGCGTAACCTATGATCCCTTCAAATCTGTCTTTTCTCTGCATGGGCAAGAACGACACCGAGTCCTATGCTATACTTGCGTCGATGTGGATTTCGGTTTTGGCACCTTCATCAAAGCGGGCGAGTACTGGTGGCGACAGCAGGTGTCGTTTCAGTTCTTCATTGCCTCGACTTGCGGTGTTTAGCACTTAAACTCAACGTCTGATTTCGTGAGAAGAGTCAGAGGCATGGCGATACGAGAGAAATCCTTGACAAAGCGCCTATAAATAACATGCTGTCTGCCTTCATGTCGACGGGCGCCGGAAAGTTCGCAATGACAGCCGTTGTGTGTGGATCAAGACAAACTCACGAATTGCTGATGACGTGGCCCAGAAATAGGAGTTCTTCGTACGCGAAGCGGCATTTGTCCGGCTTCAGGGTCAGTCCAAATTACTTGATCGCCTCTAATACTGACTTATGCCACTTAAGGTGATTGTCAAAATTCGCGGCAACGACGACGACCTCATCCAAATGGACGAGACAAGTATGCCACTTTAAGCCTGCCAAGACTGTGTCCATCAC
Source organism: Dermacentor silvarum (assembly GCF_013339745.2). Classification (NCBI taxonomy): domain Eukaryota; kingdom Metazoa; phylum Arthropoda; class Arachnida; order Ixodida; family Ixodidae; genus Dermacentor; species Dermacentor silvarum. The sequence continues at coordinate 247,627,267 of NC_051154.1, forward strand.
GCGCCGTAATGTTGCAGCTGCTGAGCAAAGTCCGAATGGCATAGCCTTGAACTATAAGAGGCCGTAGGGCGCGATGAAGGCGGTCTTCTGTCGATCCCTCTTGTCGGCTTCAATTTGCCACTGGCCAGTCTTGAGATCCATGGACGAAAAATTCACCGACGATTACGATGCTCCTTAATGCGAAATTTGAGCGCAGCTCTATACGTGTTTTCATTTCGCGACATAATGATTAGACCCTCTTCCTCCGCTTTCCTTTTCGCGCTCTCTTCGCTATCGCCGTCTTTCATCACCCGCTGCGCTCCGCGTTCGCTTTTTCATTTTTCCCTGTATACTCGTTCGCTCGGTTACGCCAAGGGGCAACTCCGACGCCGACGCTCAATGCAGGAACGGGCACCTATAAGAACTGCGCTCTAAAATACTTAGCATTGCAGAGCCGGTTCAACGCGTCGTCTGTCCGTAGCAGGGGCTATACGTGCGTGCTTTGTGGGTGTGTTGAGGCAGTGATAATCGACGCAGAAGCGCAGAGTTCTATTCTTGTTTTTCACTAGGACCACAGGAGACGCCTAACGACTGTTCGACGGCTGGATTATGTCGTCACGCCACATTCCATCGACTTGCTGCTTTATGACTTCTCGTTCTCACGTCGGAACATGGTTCGGTCTCTGACGTAGTGGTCGAGCGCAATAATTTTCGGTTATTATGCGATGTTTGGCAACTGGTGTTCGTCGAATCTTTGATGACGACAAAAAGCAATCCTTGTATTGTAGCAGAAGACTACTGACCTGTTGCCGTTTACACATTGGAAGGCTTGGATTGGTGTCGAATGCTAGTTCGGGAACTGTGGCTGTCGAGGTAGATGCGGCAGAATTCGAGAGGACAAACGCATTGCTGGTTTCCACAATTTCCCCGATGGATGCGATCGTCGTGCCCTTGTTGAGGTATTTGTACTCATAGCTAAATTGTCAACGTCACTTTCGCTTTTTTTCCGTCCAGTCCAGTGATTCCTCTTGCGACGCAAATTTCACGGTCGAGCAGTAGATGCTGGTCGCCCTCGACGACGCCTTCTACATCTGCGGATGTTTCGGTACGGACGTAAATGATAACTCTGGAGCGAGGCGAGATGCTGACTTGGTCTTCGAGTACGTTCTAGGCACGGTAACCGGTGGCCCTATACGGCGGTATCTCTTGGTCCGTGGACAGCTTTATCGACTTGGACCTTAAGTCAATGACTGCGCCTTGTTGGTTGAGGAAGTCCATGCTGAGTATTACGTCCCGTGATCATTGCTGCAGGATCACAAACGTTACATAGTAAATCTGGTCATCAAGTGTAACACTTGACATGCAGATTCCAGTCGGCGTTATTATGTGTCCTCCAGCTGTCCTTATTAGGGGGCCGTCCCATGGAATCTTGACTTTCTTCAATTTTGCAGCCAAGGATCCACTGATAACGGAACAGTCGGCTCCTGTGTCTTCAATGACAGCGACTTCGTGGCCGTCGAGAACACGTAGAGGTCGGTCGTTCTTTGTCTTGCATTGCAGTTTGGTCGCGGCGTCGGGTCGCGACTGCGTCTTATTGTCCCGTCGTTGCTACTTCTCGTCATCAAATCTTGTCTCGGCGGCGTTTTCTTTGCTTCAAGCCTTCGTATGGGTGGCGACGTGTTGTTGCTGCGTCGTCGATAAGGTCCTTATAGCGTGGTCGTCGGCAACGGAAGATCTTCATCATTTCGACAAACAGCAACCGCACCTCTATCGGTTGCTGTTTTTAGTTTTCCGGATTTGTAAGGGCTCACAGTTCGGGCACTGGTTAGGCGAGCGTACTGCCTCTTTCGTCTTCTGTTTTCTTGCATCTTGGCGTCTTTCCTTGCGTCTTTCTTTTTTCTCATGCGATTCTATTAAAATATTTCTGTATCACTTTTCAATTACTTATGCTGCGTTTTTAACTATAGGTATAAATAACTGGTAATATTGGTAATAACATCGAGTATCGCTCTCCCTTGTTTTTCAATGGTGTAAAATATTTAGTCTGCACATTCCGACTCAGTTTCCTATTGAGTGTCGTCGCCTGCGTTGTGCCTCTTATCTATGTCATTCCACTTTCTTTGTCTGATAAGCTGTCAGAAATGTTCGAACCTTTTATTTCGCTAGAGGATTCTGCCCACGTCGTGTTTGAACAAAAATATATTCAAACAAGGAATCTTCAATTGCAACAACAGTATGAAAAGCATTCCGCAAGAGACCGTCCGTGTACGTTTCCGTAGATGGAGCGTATCGCAGCTACAGGAGGAGCAGGAATAAACTTTTATTGTGAAACCAGCACTTTATGATGGCTGGACCTAAGCCTCCCATGAGGGGACGTCAAGGGCTGGCCTCGCCGCCGCCTCACGGGCGTGCTGGGTCACCCAGGTTTGGTCGTCGAGGGCAGAGCTCCGCAGAGCCTCACCCAACCTCGACGAAAGGGTCGTGGTGTTAATGTGTGTGTACTGTGCTGGGCACTCCCACAGCATATGCGGAAGCGTAGCCGGGTGAGTGCCACAGCACCGGCAGTTGGGGGTGCTGTAAAGTTCACGGAATATAAGGTGGAGGCGGGCGGGTGAAGGGTACGTATTTGTTTGTAGCTGACACAGGGTGGTAGCCTGCGCCCGGCTGAACTTGGGGTGAGGTGGGGGGAAGGTTAGGCGACTAAGGTAAAATGCCTTAACGAGATCGTTATAAGTAGTCAGATTGTCGCTGGTGTCCAACTCGTCTCCAGTGTCTCCGGCGCGGTTGACTAGGCCGCGCGCAATGGAGTGGGTGACCTCGTTGAGGTTGGGGAGGTGTGGGCCCTGTTGCTGTTGGTAAGTAAAGCCAAGCGTGGATAGAATCAAGCGTCCCGTTTCAGTAAGGGTGAGCCGTTCAAGCTGAGAGCGTTGTTGTGCTTCAATGAGTTCGGCAAGGGTGTTGTGAACTCCTAGTTGTTTGAAGAGTTCAGTACTGGTGTAATGCGGGAGGCCAAGTGCTTGCTTGTAGACCCCTCGTATGAGGGTGTCGAGCTTGTTTTGCTCAGCCCGGTACCAATTGAGGTACGCAGCAACGTAGGTAATGTGGTATATGACAAAGGACTGCACGAGGCGGAGAAGGCTTTCTTCTTTGAGTCCCCCTCGTCGATTGCAGATGCGTTTAAGAAGGCGTAGGGTGTTTTGGGATTGGGCGCAGATCTTGTTGAGAGCCAAGGCATTGGAGCCGATGGTAGAGATGGTGAGACCGAGGACCCGGATACTAGGGACGTGTGGTATAGGACTGCCATCTAGAAGGCGTAGGATGATAGAGTCACAGGGTCTATTATCAGATTGGTGTTTGGGAGGTCGTCTCCGCTGAATGGGCTTGTAGAGAAGAAGCTCCGATTTAGCCGGCGAACAGCGCAGTCCGGTTCCTTGGAGATAAGCTTCAACCGTGTCAATCGCCGTTTGGAGGGCTGACTCCACTTGACCATCACTGCCTCGGTACGCCCAGATGGTGATGTCATCGGCGTAGATGGTATGGTTGATATTGTCGACTCGTTGTAGTTGCTGGTCAAGGCCAATTATGACTAAGTTAAAAAGCATGGGAGAGATCACTGAACCTTGCGGGGTGCCTTTGCTGCCAAGGAGAAGCTGGTCTGATCGTAAATCCCCGGCCGAGAGGGTGGTCGTGCGATTGCAGAGGAAGTCACGGATGTAATTGTAGGATCGCTCTCCCAAGTGGAGGTGGGAGGCCTGGTTAAGGATAGCTTCATGGGAAATGCTGTCAAAGGCTTGAGTGAGGTCGAGTCCGAGGATGGCTTTCGTGTTATGGCTTGTGATGGCTTTTGCAGCTACAAGTATAGATATATTATTGCATTAGCTGTAGCAGCGCACTTAATACAGCCAGTACTTACCTCCTCGTACTTTTTTTCAAGCGAAGCTTGTATTGCCTCACAAGTGTCGGTGCCGTTGAAGGTGTGACCTCAAAAACTTGTCTCGCGCAAGGGGACGAAAACGACGGGAAAGGCTTAGAATAGATCGCTGGTGAAACACGTGAGGCACGTGCCCGTAACACGTGTAGGAAGCACCCAATCAATGGCGTGCGCGCGCAAGGAAAAGGACAAGGGAAGGAAAGGCCTGGCGTCTCGCGCGTGGCGCCGGGTCTCCTTTTCAGTGCACGCTCGGCAAACGGATGTTCCCGGTAGGGGAAGCGCCGGCTATGACCTATGACCACTGACATGCCCTGACTCGACGAGCAACATTTCCATTTTATTTTGCCTAGCAGCCTGTCACGTAACTATTTTGGGAATCCCCCTAGCGATTGCGCATGACCTTTCATGCATTCGTTACCGTGCTGGGATGGCACAAACAATGTCAACCATCTCATCATCAGAGGAGCCTGTGCTAAATCGTGCGCCACTCACAGCAGTGCATTTCCTCAGCTTCCGCGATACGTCGACATCCTTTGATAGTTTGGTATACTGGCATTACCAACGGTGAACTTCACCCGCTTCCAGCAGTTTTCAGTTCAAGTGTGATTGATTGATGGATTTTTATCGGCACAACATTGAGCTACGACAGGGTCAAAGTGCTCGGATTACATTTTTAATGTGGTCTCCGAAGAGCCAAAATCTCAACGTGCGGCAACACTGAAGGGCTATCGCAGAGACGGAAACTAGAACCTGCGACGTCATGCTCAAAATCAAAGCTAGGGATAGTTGATTATTTTTTTCATTCGATTAACGACTAATAATTCGCTATTTTAGCCTTTAAACGATTTCTATTCAGGGTTTTTTAGCGATTAATGAATTGATTGAAATTTTTGGCGGACGCAATAAAAAGGTTGAAACACAGTTATCTACTCTTGTAGAGCCCTATTTCAATGTTTGAGAGGTGTAAAGTAGCTAAAAATACGTGTATAGAGTGTGATAAAGAATTTTTATTCAATTTGTTAAAGATTAAAAATTGCGAGGGGTGCTTAGAACTTTCTAAGGATGTGAAGGCGAAAGCCTAGTTGACCCATAGCGATGTGGAATGAAGCTCTGAGCCCACGCGGCGACGTATACAAGGCGCGCGAGTGCGCTGCCGCTGTTTCCCGAAATTTATATGGGCGCCACCGCTGACATTTCCCTCCTCCTCCTCAGCACATCTGTTGCCCGTTTCCCCGGCGTTGATCGCTGAGAGACAGTATGAGAACGCTAGCACAGAATTGCATTTGCGAACGTTAGCGCGGGCGCCATTACTCCTTTCCAGATTCCGCGCACCGCCTCATATTTACTGAAGCCCCAAACTCGTCTATGTTGCATTATTGCTGCATTCCGCTTCCCCTTTATTTTATGGTGAGGTGAGTTGGAGCCAGCTGTGAAAGAAGACGACGAATGCGCGAGAAGTGGCACGAGCGCGAAGAAAGCGCGAGGCGAGCTCGCTCACTTTTCTGTACCTCACAGCGACCTTGAAACATACAGATACTTAGGCTTTCGCCTAAATAGAGTTAGCACTAGTGACCTTTGAAAATATAAACAATATAATTTCTAAAATGGCGCTTAGAGCAGTGTTAAACAAGAGAAATCGCACCAGTGAATCCCCGTACAGTACAGTTAAACAAGAAATGAGAAAAATGGCAAAACTGACCGGTGAAGTCCAACTAAAATATGCAAGAAATTGCAACATGCAAAGGGGAAAAGAAAATTACTGGTTTATGATGTTAAACCACATGGTCTTTTCTACAGATCGAAATAATGTTCATTGGCTAGGATGTTTGGGTGAAACTGACACCTTCTGTGAATGGCCACACAACCCGCAAGCGAGAATAAACGCTCGCAAGCTATAGATTTGCTGGAATCGACATGAACTCAATGGCTATGTCAAATACATGCTCCAAACATGCGCCTGCTGTGCCACGTCTTTATTGAACTGGAAGTGGCACAGCGATCAACGACTGGGTTGTTATAGCATGCCTTGAACTGCGCGGGCATTTCAAGCCTCCGGCTTCGGGCGCGCCGTAATGGCGTGCGCGGCGTGGGGGAAGACAGTGGAGGCGCTGTGCTCCACGTCACTCGGGACTCGGAAAAACAGTCGACAGTCGCTCTATCACAGCCGCACAGTCACTGCTCGCGCTCTGCCATTCCTGTACGATTTCAAAATTTTTGCGCCAATCCTGTAGAACTCTCGAACACGATTAATCAAACATGCCTAATTGAATAAGTCGATTAAATGAAAGGTGTACATCAATGAAGATTAATCGTATGGTGGGATACCTTTAATGGAATAACTGTTCATCGATATTAATAACCCTAATCATGACTCCTTAGCCGCCATGCACCGCAGCGGGTAAACATTACCCCAAGTTGCCCGTAATGGTTGTTATCTTGTTTCTATCGTTGTAAATCAACACTTTTATTCCAAACTCACTGCCTGCGGTAGCTTGGTGGCTCTGGCGTTGCACTGTTGAGCTCGAGGTCGTGGGTTTTTATCCCGGCCGCGGCGGCCGCATTCCGATCGGGACGGAATACAATAACGCTCGTGTACCATTTACTTTGGGCGCACGTTTAACAAGCTGACGTGGTCTGATTTAATTCGGAGTCCCCCACTACGGCGTGCCTCATGATCATATCGTGGTTTTGACACGTATTGCTACAGAGTTCAATATCTTTAGTTTTTTTCCCATTAATTACCTTTAGTAACCCTATAATGTGCACTGATGCACACCTCATAGCAGATGACAGGCTTTATTGACCTAGGTTGTTGTTTGTTTGTTTTGTCTGTTTTTTTTTGTGCGTCTCTGTCTGTCGGTCTCTTTGTTTATTTGTTTGTTGGAGGCCGGCTTCATTATGAAAATGCAGTCAATATTTAGTGCTCAGAAAACTGTGGCGAAAAGCAAATATCTCGAGAAAACAACATCTGTCAAGCAATTATGCGCTAGCTCTGGACTTTGAAAAAATTATGCAGATCCAATGCACATCTTGGAATCTATGTGAAGCGAAACTTTCGTGAAGCGTTTAATCAAATGCTATAAATTTGTGTATTTCCTTCCTGCATCTCTGGCCTAAAGGAAGCTGGCGCGCGCGCATGTGCTCTCGCGCAACCATGCTACGAAGTGTGACCCACCCGGCAATATTCTGAAAAAGCTTGTTGGCGTTGGCACGATAGAAGTAGACGGGCGACTGTGGCCTCTACAATTTCTTCAAGAGATATTTGTGCTTCTAACACTGATTTATTACAGCGTAAACTGTTATGGGCTCATTCCAATAGCCGTTTCGGTTCGCGATGGTGTCCGCTGCCGCCGCCGACGGCGTCCGGTGATCTTAACCGCTATCACTGGAAATGCGAAAGAAGTACTCGGTTCCCGCCGGGATCAAACCCGCGCCCGCTGCGTGGTAGCCAGATACTCTACCACTGAGCCACGTGAGCGCTTGCTATCAGGCACAGGGAAAATGCGCTTTAAACGCAGACGATCCGAGCCTCTGCCAGTATGGTGGCGCCATCTAGTTAATGCGCCTGTAAACGCAGCGTACGCAGGCGCAGACGATGAGATGCCATTCAAATGAGACGCGCAATAAAAAAACGCGATCCCCAGCCTCCGCCAGTACGATGGCGCCATCTAGTTAAGGTGCCTGCAAACGTCACAGGCCTGCGCGGCCAGGCATCATCGGGCTCAGCAGACTGCTGTGCAGAGAGCATTACAAGCCGCAGCTCACCATCGACGCCGGCCTGGCAGTTCAGATCATTCTCGTCTAAACGAGGCGAAGAGACTTTGTCGCGAAGACCCTGGTGTGCGTGGTGCCTTGAGCCGCTCCACCAGCTTACGCTGTGACTCTGCTGCGTGTGCCGCGCAGGCCTGCGACTTTTCTTCTTCTGTTAAGTTAGGCAAAAGTTGCAGAATCCGAGCAAATGCTTCACCGTTTCCGGTGGTTATTCGTGTACCAAAAAGTAATGTATCATCAGCCTATTTTTATCTCCACTGCAGGACGAAGGCCCCTCCCTGATATCTCCAATTACCCCTGTCTTGTGCCAGCTGATTCCAACTTCCACCTGCAAATTTCCTCACTTCTTCACCGGAAGTAATTTTCTGTCGTCCTAGAAGTATATATAGCTCCTCACATGTCCTTAAAATTGAAGGTGTAAATGCAAGTCGGGAATGTGCCAGTGGGGAATGTGAAAAGCTGTTCACTGACGTCACCTAAAAGAATCAGGGAAAAAATAAATGCTTTGCACTAAAATGTGAGGACAGAAATGCAGGCGACATTTCGGCAGACACTGCCGAAAAATTCGTGAAAAATAATACTAATTGTAGCTTAATAAATATCCAACGTCTCCTTCTTGTAGTGCAATCAAACATTGGGACTGGCATGCCATGCATTATCGTGCGTTTTTGACCGTCTTCGAACGAAAGAAATGGGCCTGACATGCTCGAAATTATAGGCTGATTTAGCAACATTTCAAATTATTCAGAGTGCGTTCACGCTTATCCTACATCTCAAACTACCACTGTATTCTTCGCTCCAGGAGAACTCAACTGCCGATAATTCATCCTCGAACAACCCCGTCGCACGTTTTTTTTTTTCGTTTTTTTCTGATGGGTGTCGAGTACAACCGGTTGGTGCGAACATAGCCATGGCAAGGACAGTCTTTAAGGTGAGGTGAGACTTAGAAAGGTGGTATGGAAGAATTGCAGTCAGAGGAGTCATGAGCATTATTGGACTTTTGAATGTCTTCATATGGCATCAGTTATAACTGAGATGTCTTTGAAGTTCAAAATCTTTGAAAAATCGCGTTTCAGCTTTTTGCGATACTTACTTTTGATTTTTCGCAAATCTACATGTTTTGTCATAATTAATAGTCACAGGGCAATCGCATTTCGGACAAGTAAGGGCATTCGTATGCTGCACAACTGTGACTAAAGCTATGCCAGTACGTAGAAAAATGAAACAGAACATTTTTTCTGTTTTTACATAGTGAAACTGCCGCTTAAACATGCGTTTTATTTGTTTACTAAACTCCCATCAGCTTGCGGATACTTATGCTAGTCTCACGGTTGTACTATACACTAACTGGTATGTTCAGAAAATTTGGTGCATATATATCAGGCAGCTTTTTAGAAAAAGGTAGAAAAGTGTCCTAAAATCACGTTCTGGGGAAATGCAATAAAGTGGTGTCAAACTGCTCGACTTATCATAATGTCTCAGGACTTATCATAATGTCTCATAATGTCTCAGGAACTTTTTCGTGGTGAACATTACTGTAGTCTTTCTCTCTCTTTCTGTTGTCCTTTCATTGCCGTTTTGCTTCAGCTATAGCTGGTAACTGCTTTTGTTACTTGCCGCGAGTCTATATCGATAGCGTGCGCATTGCAACACAAGAATGACCAGGACCAGGAACTACAAAATATGTAGGTCATTCACCGGCAGGAAGCACTCTTTGAAGATCGCACACTACCATAAGGAAACAAAAAAGGAACGGACGAGAGATAAAGAGTTCTCTAATGAAGGTAAGGTGCATTACATAGAAAAAGAAGGTCGCAAAACCATAACCAAGACTTCTCGCAAACACAAGTTGTTTTATGTGTTGAAAACTACATAAGATCTCCAGACTCGACGACGGGGTACGCCCACTTTATAGTCGACGTGACAACTAAAACGAAATAATCGTCTCAAGAGTCGCACATACAAACTTTTATGTATATTTATATATTTTTGAAGGCTATAGACATGGGCGTTATCAAAAGAACGTACAATCAAAAAATTGATATTTTGGACCAAGGTCTCTTTTATCTGGAGTAGCGTACAACTCCTACCTCTTTGTTTCACTTCTCGCATACACGCACTGTCGTCTTTATTGTCAAGAAATAATAAGGGTTGTTGACGGGTTAATTTGGCACCGTTATTATTATTGTTGTTTTCCTTTCAGGAGTCACTTCGTCTTTACCCACCATTTCCGCTTTTCGGAAGGAAACTAGAACATGACATGATAATATGTGAGAAGCAACCATTTCCTTTTCGTAGTTTTGTTGCAGTGATATTTGTGCAACATATGTTCGTTCACAGCACTTGACTGTTCGTACTACATGTGCTGCATTTCACTGGATTGATCTTAACAAGCTTGGTCGTTAAAGGTCAATCACGTTTTCGGTAACTTTACGCCTCTTCACGTTACCAAGAACATTTCTCAGTAAATGCTATTGGCAAGAATTACACGCGGCTGAATGACCTAAACGTTTGATCGCATTCTAGACGTTCTGAACTCCATGTCAATAAACATGATAAGGTTTGCCTGACTGCAGTGAAAGTCAACGGGAAAACAAAGCCAACCATACTCAGAAGTTACTTTTTTTTGTATTATCATATATTGTTCCATAAGAACCTCTTTTCTAGCTAACGATGTTTCACGGACATTATCTAATGGTGTATCTCGAAATCAAACACCTTGACTCGCATTGACCGTCCTAAAGCTTCACCATGGAGGAAAAATGGAGAAAACAATTTTTAGTTTAAGTTACGCTGTGGCCTAAGCGTAAATATAAAGACCGAACGGAACAAACTGATTTCGTGCCCATGAAAACCACAAAAGAAACCGATCCAGTTGGTGAATATTCGCCACGAAAAGTACAGCAAGCCGAAACAGGGCGTGAAAAGAGGGGGAAAAACAAGCACGAAACCCGCAGTAAATAGCACTCAATAGTGATACTGCATTAATTTTCCAAGTCCTTTCGCTTCCAATCGAGAATGAAGAAACCACCGCTTCAGTTTGATATCTGTTGAGACATCGGTACGTACAGACCTGAAAAAAAAATGTACGAGAAAGCCACAATTCATTTTTTGACGAATTCTGCGTTATACGTCACGCGGGCGTTCGAGCATGACAGCTTCATAGAGAGAGAGAGAGAGAGAGAAACAGAAGAGAAGAAAGGCAGGGAGGTCAGACAGACGCATGTCCGATTTGCAACCCTGCACTGGGGAAAGGGTATATAGGGATGAACAGATAGAAACATGCAAGTAGCTTTCTCCTTGAACAAGCAGACTTAGTAAACACTTTTATGCATTCTAATTTGAAAGAGAGCATGACTGTTTAGCCACTATGGCATCTTGAAAGCAATTACAATGTTCCCTTTCATATTGCTCAATGGGCTGCTCCGAGATATTCCGTGAAACACACACGGCTATTGCTTGAAGTTTTTCGTTTGTAGCATATGGCCTCGCACAAACGAGTTATTTTCTCCTTGCCGTTTCATTGTGATTTACCACATACTATGCCACTTTTCCTTTACTTATTTCTGTATACCAACACACTTTTTTATCTTTATAATGCGATGATAAACTTCAGCTTTCTGACCATGGCACCTGATTTAGTTTCTAATTTGAGAAGAAAACCGAAATAGACAGCAAGTACAGTTTTTTTATTTGTTTGTAAATAACCAAATTATATGCTCAGTAGTGTTCGCTTAGCTTTTAAAATATATGGAATCAGCGTGAAAAGCATTTTTTTAAACCATGAAACATGAAGTCAAGAACATGCTAGCAGGACTTTACAAAATAAGAAAAAATATCATCATTGCGCAGATTCTTCTTTTGGGTCTGGAATAACGTGCGTGAAACATGTCAGGAACCCAACAGGACAGCACTTAGATAATTACCTGTGTCGCCAAGCGTGAGAAGGGCCGACTAAATGTATTCGAGCCGATCTATTATGCTTTTGCCTTTCGTCAGTGTTTGCGAAAAGATAGGAGAGGTCATAGCGAGGTGTTTACATGAAATTATACAATTCTGAACGGCGTCCGTCGGTATTCTGTGGCAGCTTCCTAGCTGGATGTTTCCGTTTATCTGAAGTAACGAAAACGCGAGATAAGAATTCTTTATGGTTATGTATTTATATAATTACATAATTAAAAAACGTTCCTACCAGCACTACGCGCCTGGAAACATCCACTGTTGTAACTCCTTTCAATTGTTGAGTAACGATGCTCGTCTGACGCGTCTTCTCCAAAGTTTTCTTTTTTTCATTTTTTTGGGGGGGGAGGGGGGGGGTGTGCAGTGACAGCGGAGTACGCAGGTTTTTACAAGCATCCACTGCATTTTCTTGAACGTAGCACCGAGGGATATCGAGAACTACCGGGCATTGCTGAACTAAGGCCCCTCCATACGGTGGTGGCGCGTGGATGGAGGGGCTTTATGCGGAACGGCTGCGGAAACCACTATCCCATCAACGTCTGCGAACGAGCACGACTACTGACTAAAAGCGACGACTCGCGGACGAGGCTTCAACTACACATGGCCAATGGGCCTTGTTATCCGGCACCGCCCCCCGGATCGGCATTTTGGCAGCAGTGACAGCGGTGTACGGACGTTTTTACAAGCATCCACTGCATTTTCCAGGTTGCTCAACAGGTTTTCCAAAGTGAAGCTGTATATGGCTAGTTTCCAGCGGATTGATGTCCATAGGCTAAAAATCCCGAAGATAGTGTAATACCGGGCCTACCCGCGGCGGAGGTGAAGCAGGCTTCAAGCACACCAGCAACTTGCAAAAGTAAGTTTAATATATTGGGTTCAAATACAACCCGTATCATATATTATGCGCATAAGAACAGATACTGTGCTTTGACCCGCGTCGGTCATGTCTACGTTCACACCATATACGTGTACGCCATCCAGCGTATTCCAACTAGTGCCTACCAATCTGAGTGTCTTCTGTCTCCTGACGTCATGCTCTACATAGGCTCCTTTCCTCAAATCTGCTCTGACTGTGAAATGGGCAGTCCGCGTGATGTACGGTCTGAAGAAGAACAGCGTGCCTACCAAGTACGACGGCGTGAACAGAAAAGGGAATGGGCGCGGCGGTGGCGGAAGGAGACCACCGATGATGAGCAGGCAGCGGACGCCAAGCGAACGCGTGCTGCCCCCCAGGACCGCGAGGCGGAAAGAAATGCGAGCCGTCCATGTGGCCCCAATCCCGCAAACTTGTAACGTTTCACCGGGGCAATGGTCACTCACCACGTACACAGCTTCACTGGTCATCCCCCTTCACAAAGTGGAATGACATTGAATGTTTTGCATTGATCTGGCATAACTTGTATAATAAATTAGCCGCTGTCGCTGCTGCCCTGTGCCCTTTTTTCCTTTGTGTTGTGCTGAGTAGGTTTGCTCTACCTATCATGTCAAAAGAGTTTGCAAAGCTCTTGCAAGATTTTAAAGGAGAAATGGGGGCCGAGTGGAAAAGCACAAAACATGCTCTCGAATGAGGCACGCGCACAAACAATCGTAAAATTCGTGCAGAATTTGAATATATAAATTCTAGCTTGAATTGTGCTAGCAAAAGTCTCGCTGATGCGAACTGTCGACTTGACTTCGTTCTGAACGAGAACAAAGGTATTAAGAAGGAAAACGATGCTCTTAAACTCAGGATCCTTGCTCTCGAAAAAGATCTTGCTAACTGTCAAATAAAGATGCTAAAATCTGAGCAATACTCGCGCATTTGAAACATTGCAATCAAGGCAATAGTAAAACCAGATGATGAGAACCTTGCGCCCAACTCCTAACGAAAGTTGGCGAAGCTATCGGAGAAGCCATATCAGCCTGTGACGTCGATTTGTGTGCCACAGGGTGCAGACTAAAGATAAAGATAAACCTAACATCATTGTCCAGTTTCAACACCGCGAAAAACGTGACAAAGTTCTCAATGTCACTCGAAAAGTGATAACGAACGCTACTATCGGATCGCAGAACGACGCTTCCCATCTATGTAAATGAGCACTTGTGCCCGGCAATGAAACGAATACTGGGGATGGCAATTTCACGAAAGCGCGAAAACGGTTGGAAGTTCGTTTGGGCAAGCAATGGGAACATATTTGCCCGTCGCACGGAGACGTCACTTATCACTGCTATCTGTCGCAAAAGTGATGTGGAAAAGATTAACAGCACTTAACAATTGTATTTTAGAAGCACTCGATTATGACTATTTGCACAGCATAGCAAGTAAATTGGTTTTACAGCGAGTTACATTTGCGTATTTCATTGCGTCTATTGCAGGGATTAAACTGTGATCGCCTGTCATCCATCTCGTGCATCGAGTGTGTTGGGTATTGGCGCATTTCAATTTCCCAGTTGTTTATAAACAGCGTAAATGAAATAGTCAACGACAAGTGATTGACATTTCGCGCGTTTATTTTTGTCTAGTGCTTGTATCCGAGTCCGTAGCCGTAGTGGAGTCCGTAGCCGCCGTGTCCCAGGCCGTAGCCGCCGTGTCCCAGGCCGTAGCCGCCGTGTCCCAGGCCGTAGCCGCCATATCCGTAGCCAAGGTGCCTAAGTCCAAAGCCGTGTCCGGCGTAGCCCAGTCCGTATCCCGCTCCGTGGACAAGGCCATGACCGCCATATCCAAGGACGTGACCGCTACAACCTCCGACGAAGCCAGCGCTGGTAACAGCCACAAGGAGGGCGAAAGTAGCGAGGATAGCCTGCAGATATAAGCGTGAATCACGTCTCGCCCATGATCGACGTAACATTTTTTTTTTAAGAAAGAAAGCCAAGAGAGAAAAGCAAGCAAAGCAGGGTAAGGCACGAAGGCCTAACTATGCGCGCGTCCGTGTTGCTACTTGCACTGGGGGAAGGGGATAAAGGGAAGCGGAGGCTGAACGGAAGAGAAGGAGCATAGGTGTGCACACACCTGAACGTGCACACTTGGTGTACACAGACGGTCGCAAAGCCCTGTCGCCCTGAGTCACTCGAGAAAGCCAAGAGTTTCGTTGTGGCTTAGAAAAGTGTTTTTGGTGTTTCACATTTTTTTTCAAGCCTGAAAGAAAGCCCTTTACGTACGTAGCATGTGTAGAGCAACAGCAAGTTGGATCGAGCATTTTTCATGGATGGACTATAATTTTCTAATTTACACTTTTGCTCTTAATATAATGTTTGACAAGTTGATTAATCAATAACTAATTGTGTGATTAGTCGAAAAACAAAAAAGCAGTCTAACTTGTTTTAAGCGATGCCAGAGAATACTCGTATTACCTTTGTTGTGTACTGCTACGTGGCAGTTGCATAAAACCATTTTGGCACAACTTACGTGGGACACATGTTATACTACTGTCCAGCTGAACAGCAAGAAACTTGAACGCAAATTACATTGTTTTTCCTCGCTTATCGCCGTATTGGTGTACACTGTACTTGACGAAATGATCGTTAGCATGCTTTTTCATTACGAATGAGGCGTTGCAAACATATAGATCACTAACAGCTCAATAGTTGTGCAGCTCGCTTTTCATGCGGCACAATTATATAGCACACTACTCAGCGATGAACGCTTGACTGTGTAAATGTTCAGGGTGCGAACTTTTTCTCTTCCTTCTCCTCTTTCAAACCCCTTCTCCCCCTTCCCCAGTGCAGGGTAGCCTACCGTGCTCAGCCTGGTTAACCTCCCTGCCTTTCCCTTGTGACTTTTCTCTCTCTCTAATAAGAGGTAGCGCACCGCTGGTGACACGCAGCGGTCGACGATCCGATTTGCATGTATATGACCAGGCTGCGTTCTTCCCTGCCTTCTTTCCTCTCTCACTTTCGGTAAGGCAACCACATCAACCCCCTATACGTTGTAACTTTTCTGCTCGCTGATTGCTTTTTTACTTTTCTTTTCTTCGTAATAACAAGTCGGTCGTACGCTTCACATTTCCCACTTCATATCTCATTCCTTCATTCCTTGTCTGAGAAATTCTTGAAAATGGAATGCGTCCGAGAGAAAATGTAGCACCTACAACCTTGACCTACAAATAATGGTACATGTAGTCTGTACTGTATGAAGTCTCTTCTTATAACGTGCCTCACCCAAGCGAGTTTGCTAAACCCTATTTTTGTTCCCAGTACTATTTCACATATCGATCAATGCACTCTGACACAAAAAAAATTCAGCGGCGATTTAACGATAAATGCTATAGAGCGTGATCACTTTTAAGTTGTATGGAATTTTTAAAATCGCCTGTTGCAGATAACGTAATTCAGTCCTTGAACTGAATTATTGAGAGAGGCGAACATTAATTGCACTAGAAATCGAAACACATACTCAACTAATAACAATAAGTCACAAATTAACTTCCTGATTAATTACTTTAGTGCACATAGGACAATTTAAGAATTGTACCCGGTGACATTGCAAGACGTATCAAATTGGAATGAATTTACACATTGACACCAGTTTGGAGATTCGCGCAATCAACATCGCCGTAAAAAATACGGTCTCTTATGCATTGAAGCACAAAAGTAACCGGAACGCTCATGTATTTCGTCCGGCAGTTTGGGAAATAAAAGTTCGAAACTGGTGTCATCCTGGAAATTCATTTCAAGTGGATACGTGTTGCAAACTCGCCGGCTACAATCCGTAAATTCCAATATGTACCGTACACTAATTAATTAAGAAGTTAATCAGTGCATTTTCGTTATTGAGTTGAATGTGTTTCTATACATACATGCATATACGCATGAATACATACACCCGCCGAGGTTGATTACCCATTAGGGCGTTGCGCCGCTAAGCATGAGGTCGTGGGATAAAATCCCGGCCGCGGTGGCCGCATTTAGATGCGGTCGCAAGGCAGAAACGCCCGTGCAGTGTGCTTTTGGTGAAAGTTACCCAGGGGTTCAAAATTAATCCGGAGCCCCCTTCTACGGCATGCGTCATAATCATATTGTGGCTTTGGCACGTAAAACCCGAGAATTTAATTTTTTACATGCGTATACACACTCTTCAAAGCTCTACCACCCCCTCTCTACTTCTACGACATGACCGGCTTCCCAGACTTCACATGTACACTTTTGTCCACTTTGACACTCCTATTGCACACACATATGTAGAGCCTGCTCATGCAGTTAATAAAAGGCAGGCAATATGGTTCTTCTAGTGGCTCACAAAAATCCAGCTGCTCGGATTGCTCAGCGCTACAAGAATTTAAACATGCGTATGTCGTTGTTCGCGATGTTGCTCGCAGAACAATGAAATCCTTCCGGACGTTTTCGCATCGTTGCTCTGACGTATACACCTAGGTGAGGTCAAGTCCAGGAAAGTATACGTCAGCGCATGGGCACCTCGCATGCACAGAATCCTTACTGCCGAAAGGCAACCGTTTTTTGCATCTACTTACAACTGCCTTCATGATGAGTGAATGTGACGTCTCGGCTGGTGCTGCTCTCGACTCTGTGCTCCAATAGCTCCGAGTTCCGTCTTATATACTCGAACGTCCAACGCAACCGAGTAGCCACGTTATCAGCGCGCACTGCGTAAGGTCTTATGCGTGTCATATTCCAGCACGGCCGCGAGTCAATCAGATCGCAGCTCCTGAAATTGGCCAGATCGCACTTGCGACATCCGGCCAAGCAGTATCCACTCAGGCCCGCGGATGGAGGCATCGCCCTCCGAGGGACGCAGGTAGACCCGCAGACCGCTGACAGATCAGCTGAACCGATTATGCTTCGATTGGCTACGTGTTTCACTTACCTCCCTTCCTTCCTACCAACCGTGCATTCAGCGTGAAGCTGCTCTCTCGGCTCGAAATTTGTGTATCTTTTTTTTCCACCCCATTACCTTTTCAAGGCGAAAGTTCAGGAGTGGCACGTCAACATCAAATATTTGATTTCCCTTCCTCCTAATCGTCAGCCACGACTTGAAAGCACCAGTCGGAATGAGGGCTGAGTGGAAAAGCCCAAAAGATGTTCTCGAATGAGGCATGCGCACAAACAATCGTAAAATGCGTGCGGAATTTGAAGAAATAAAATCTAGCTTTAATTGTGCTAGCAAAAGTCTCGATGATGCGAACTGTCGACATGACTTCGTTCTGAACGAGAACAAAGGTATTAAGAAGGGAAACGATGCTCTTAAACTCAGGATCCTTGCTCTCGAAAAAGATCTTGCTGACTGTCAAAGAAAGATGCTAAAATCTGAGCAATACTCGCGCATTCGAAACATTGCAATCAAGGCAATAGTAAAAGCAGATGGTGAGAACCTTGCGCCCAACTCCTAACGAAAGTTGGCGAAGCTATCGGAGAAGCCATATCAGCCTGTGACGTCGATTTGTCTGCCACAGGGTGCAGACTAAAGATATAGATAAACCTAACATCATTGTCCAGTTTCAACGCCGCGAAAAACGTGACAAAGTTCTCAATGTCGCTCGAAAAGTGATAACGAACGCTACTATCGGATTGCAGAACGACGCTTCCCATCTATAAAAATGAGCACTTGTGCCCGGCAATGAAACGAATACTGGGGATGGCAATTTCACGAAAGCGCGAAAACGGTTGGAAGTTCGTTTGGACAAGCAATGGGAACATATTTGCCCGTCGCACGTAGACGTCACTTATCACTGCTATCTGTCACAAAAGTGATGTGGAAAAGATTAACAGCACTTAACAACTGTATTTTAGAAGCACTCGATGATGACTGTTTGAAACGCGATGTCAGCTAGTTATATGGCCCCTGAAGACATTCAGCACCTTCTCAAATCGAGAAAAAACGCCATTAAGTTGTTCAAAGCGATGCACTTAAACACACGGTCACTTCAACTAAAGAAAATGATATCAGTTAGCTGTTGGAATCATGTGGCACAAAACTTTGATCTTTTAATGTTCAAAGAAACGTGGCAGTCTAGTGAGTCAGAACATTTCATGCTGCCGGGGTTCAACGCTTTCTCTTTAAACCGCATGGAGAGTAGAGGGGGTGACATTGCCATTCTAACAACATTTGTGTCTTGTGAAGTAATAGAACAATATGCCTTATCACAAAAAACTACGGAGCCTTATGGATCAAGAAGGGTACAAATGTATTCGCTGTTCTGTATCGCCCTCCTAGCACGTCTATGGCTCATTTGCCTAACATTTTCTTATCGTCTTTTGTCACATGCAAGTTCTATCAATTATATGTTTACTGTAGGTGGGGATTTTAGTATAGATGTCTTTAAGAGCTCACATGAAGTGTCATGGCGAACGACGCATACAAATGCAGATTGCTACAATCCTACATTAGTGCAAATCGCGGGAAGCGTGACATATTTCCGACACTTGCGAACTTTGAACATACTCAAAGTATTTACTTCCATCGGTATAAACCGCCCTGGAAAATGCCATTATGACGCGCTATTTACGGAACGCAAAGGCTTAGCCACACATTACCAAGCACTCTTACCGCATATGAGCAGCAAGACATTGAAATCGGCACACTAAACACCACCAATGTAATTAATTGGTCTTCAAAGTCTGCATTTCTTAAATTGTACTGCTTTATATCATTATGTTTTCAATAAGCATAGAACTACAATGCCATTTGTCTTCTCTTGCTTTATTATGTACGAATATGATGCTATATGTAAAAAATTATTTTTCGCACAAGATTTATATTAATTATTTGTTTTCGCTTGTGTATTTACCCTGGCACTTTAATTATTCGCTTTTTGCTTGCATAATTATTCGCTTTTGCTTGTATATTTTACCCTATCACTGCTCTTATAGGGTGGATGGTGCTTAGTCAAGCTGCAGTATTCAGCAGCCTTTTCGCCGTCTCCCCTTTTAAGAGCGAAGCTGTTAAAACTAGAGGACAAACGTCCGAAGTCCGCTTAAACTCAGCTCCGTTGCCTAGCAACAACTAAGCCACAGCTGCGCACCACCTGTTCCAATCTCGCTTAGCCGCGCATGCGCCGAAGCAGTAGCGATGACGTCACCTCGCGTTGCCAAATAACCACCGGTGCAGGTGCGCGCTCGCTTCGCCCGACACGGACACGGCTCCGCCGAACATCCACCAGCTGCGCGCTAGTGCGCATGCGCCATGACGTCATCCCGGCGTTTCGTCTGCTGCGTGCCAGCCGTACACTGTGCATAACTTTCGCTCCACTTCCCATACATGTGCTCGGACTGCAAGTGATTCGCGAGGCGTTCCCACGAGGAAATGCTTACACTTCTTTTAACTTATAGCATCACTTCGTATAGCCACAACCAGCTAGGAATCGATCAGCTCCGCTGTGTCTTTAGCCTTGCGCTACTAGTGCAAGCTACACCGAATTTTTTTCACCGATGTATTTGTTTGGTTTAAATAAACACGGACCGACCGACTCACACAGTGTACTTCAATACACTGTGTAAGGACAAATAAGTTATCATCCAGACGCCTACCGATTCTGAAGCCATTTCGAAGTTCTCCCAATATGTCATTACTCTCTACCCATGCTTGCATCTTTAATTTATTCGCCTGCATCGCTAACCTGTATATTATCGATGTAATGGTCAATGGTCTACATGAGTGAATTCTACATTTTCCCCTTACCTTTATAAATTAAATTCATTCTACTTTGTCACCAACTGTCTGGTATTCGTCTATCTTTTAAGATTTTTTTTCTATTCATTTCAAGAGAGCTTCCAACTTTAAGGCGAAGCTTTCTATTTCTCACGGATTCGTCCGTGAGCGCCGAAAATGCACAGCAGGAAAGCCAACTTACACAATGGAACTATCTGCGCGACACAATAGAACAACGGCGCACGACATACGTCACCGTAGAGCACTACAGTTTACATTCGCAGTTGTATCGATAAGAACAATGGGAACTGCAACGCCACGCTACACAGAATAACTGTATATATCCGCATTGCATTACGCGCATTGTGCAATGCATTCCCGGCCGTCACCATGGGCAGACCGCGGGTGCAGCGCACGGCACAAGAGGCTGCCGTACGCGAAGGTGAGCGCGAGCGTGATCGTGCACGTAAAGCCGATCCCGTGCATCGGCAACGGCAGAGCCTCTGATCGGCTACCACAGCGATCACAAGGCAATTAATCCTGTGGCAAGTGTAGAGTCGTCTGTGAAAGTGTGAGTTTGTGCGTGTAATCAACGGCTACATTGTCTAAAATAAAAGCTATGCAACATAACAAAATGTGTCTTCATTGAACTTCAACGTTCAAAAAATACAATCCTAAACAAGCAATCAAATAACATATGCATCGTATCGGGTCGCTCAGCATTTTTTGGGTTCGTTGCGTGAACGTTGGCTTTGGACTTTGACTTTGGTTCAGTTTGCATGGGAGCAAACTTCGCGTTCAACCATCTTTCTTTAAGAAAGGGCCTTTGAATTTTTTGGCCCATTGCCAGAATAAACTGGCCATTTGTCAGTTTATTCTCCCAGGCTTACATTTACAGATCCTAACACGCTAACAAGACTGTCTTTTCAAACGTTATTCTGGTAATGCACGACCACGCATGCTCCGAAGAAGCCTGCTTATTTTAAATGCTATATTCAAGGTTTCGATGAAGCTTATTTCATAATAAAAACAACGTACAGCATGAAGGACAGGGACTGAAAGAGACTACACACACTGCGCTCGCTCAGTCTGTCCTTCGCGCTGCACGTCGTTTCTACCATGAATTACCAACTAGCCCGAGCCACCACCCTTGTTGGCTTATTTCATAATGTGCAGTACAATGACAGAAGCTTGCTAATCTAGCGAATACTTGGATGTGAACTTTGTTTCACATCAATGCTGAAATAGGCTGCGCATTATTCAAAGACTGCTCGAGAAGTATATTCGATCTTCGCTTCGATTTGTTTATTGCGATTGCAATTATATGGACACTTCAACCGGATTTCAGCCGTCGGCGTCGCCGTCGCCGTGAGGTCCATATAAAGTCCAAGGGCGATAAAATCAGTCGCCGCGCGCCGTATGCGCGGGTGAAAGCGCGCGGGGGAGGCGCGCTATCACGGAGAGCGAATTCACGGCGGAAAGCAAACGTGACCGTCGCGCGAAAGGCCGTGGGGGTATGGGCGGGAGGGAAGGAGGCGGGGCGACGCTGTGCTGAGGCACCAAATGCGTGTCTTGCAAGCGGGCGCAAGGGGAACTGGCCGCTCAATCTCCAACGCGAACGCAAGAAAGCGGGAAGGCAGCGCGGGAGGGAGGGGGGCAGCTTCTACTCTGCCAACAACTGGGCTTGTACTTTGCCCGCTTGTGGCGGTCGCCCGCACCGTCTCTTATCTCCACACGGCTCTGACCTTTGTAGGCGCTGTGCATTCGCCGCTCAGTTTCCGTTGAAGCGATAGACCGCACGAACCTTCGCCCGCTGCGGCGGCTGCGCTTGCTGCCAACGTTTTGACAGTCGGTCATTCAGTGTGATCTATTCATGTTTGCTTGTGCACGCTGACACCACGCTTGTTAATTCAGTTAGTAAGCGAATGTGTCCAATTGTATGCAGCTGATAAAACTACTATCCCTACTCCGAATAGCTCTCTACTAATTTGCTATCGCAATTGATGCTTCGCCTTTCGGGCGAAACAGTGACATTTTTTGGCTCTATTCGTTTCGTATTCGATTCGGTTACAGAAGTTACTATTCACACACCCCTATTTTTTTATACCAAACTTTTAATACCACCCAGTCACGCAGAAGTAAAGCATTAGTTTGAACGCGGGCCATCATCATCATTTTTCCTGAGCGGAATGAATCCATAGCACCAATGTGAGTAAAAAGGGTTATGCGGCGAACCTCTTGGTTATCATAAGCGTATTCTTTTCAAATTATCTTATTTTCCCTCTGTTCGAAATTTACCCTGCATGTTCACTATGTCAGGCCTTCTTTAGTATATGCTTTTCATTTGAGAATATTGCGCCACTAGGCATTGCGTTTACCACTTTTCGCGAAAAAAAAGAGGGATAGGAAACGCGGTGTTTATGCGGGATGTATTAGAACACTAAACATGCGCCATTTTCCTTTGCAGGTCAACGCTTCTACATGCAAGAGGCAAAGCTCGCTGGCGAAAGTTTTATCCAAATTCAGCGTGAAGACTAAGAAACCTGTGGAAGAACCCAAGCTCTCAAACGACGTCGTACTTAAAGCCAGGGGAAGTCTGCGTGTCTTATTTCGCACGAGGAATGCGGCAGATGTGGAGCGGCTAGTCACCACATAATTGCACTGCTCCTTGCTCACCGCAATTCAAAAGAGAAAAGAACCAGAGATATAGATACATGCAATCTGCTGTTACTTTTTTATGCGGGCTTCTTTCTTATATATCAAAACCTGTCTAAAAAATATAGGTGTTATGAATGAATAAACCGTCTTCTGCTCACTGAAAGGAACGGAGAACATTTATCTGCACTAGTTGCGCCATTAAAACAAAGGATGGTCATACATCGAAGCACACCTGTGAAACCACTCCTGAAAAAATATTTTGTAGCGCTTACCAACGAAACCTTAGCAACCCTGTGTGGTAATATTTACTGCCCACTTAGAAACTACAAGCAGTAGTGGTAGGCTAGGAGATCGCAGGGCAAGGCCTTCGTGCTACATTGGGCACAAATAAGATGATGATGATGAGATAACTGACATCTCATGGCGCAATGTCTTTAGTTTAGATGACGTAGCCATCATTATTCTCATTCGGTCT
The DNA here is from genome assembly GCF_013339745.2 of Dermacentor silvarum. Taxonomy (NCBI): domain Eukaryota; kingdom Metazoa; phylum Arthropoda; class Arachnida; order Ixodida; family Ixodidae; genus Dermacentor; species Dermacentor silvarum. Next base: position 247,650,622 of record NC_051154.1, read on the forward strand.
ATTCCCGAATTCTTGGAACCATTCTTAGCTATCTCCCGAAAAAACACACTCTACAATCTGATGTAGCATGTACAGAAGTTGCCGCACTTACATTACACACGTCTAGAAAAATACTATTCTTCTTGGTACCAGTCAACTTGGGGCAATGGTGAAATAGGCCGACCTATTGTTTTCATTTTACGACCACTTGTTCACCCCGAACGCAGTGTCAGTGTGTATTAGGTGACTCTTTTATTGCGATAGCAATTATATGGACACTCAAAAGCAGATTTCTGCCGTCGGCGTCGCCGTCGCCGTGAGGTTCCGTATGACGTCAATGGAGATGAAATCGTCGCCGCGCGCCGAACGCTGTATGTGCGAGTGAAAGGGCGCGAGGGGCGCGCGCTTTCACGGGGAGTGAACGCACGGCGGAGAACAAACGCGCGTTCTGCGCCGTGCTCGCTTAAGGGCTGCAGAAGTAGGCGTCTCTTTCCTCCTTTACAATCACCATATATGTAGAGCAAACGCTCCTTCTTCCGACGCGCGAGAGGCCGTGGGGGAGGGGGAGGGAAGGGAGGCGACGTTTAGCTGCGGCACCAAGTGCCTATTTATATCAGAGGCTCCGGCAACAGTCACCAACGCCGCACGCATTTTGAGCGAACGCGGGCAAAAACGCCGACGGCGTCGACAACAGTTCTGCGTGTTGCCGGTGCTGCTGCATGTCCAAGTTTATACAGCTGATAAAGCTAATATCATTACTCCGTATAGCTCTCTACAAATTTGCTATCGCAATTGATGCTTCGCCTTTCAGGTGAAACTGCGACAACTTTTTTCTCAACGCTGCCGAAGTGCTAAGGCAAGAGCAGCATTAATGAACGCCTATCGCAGAGATTTTCATATCAAAATCACATCCCAAAGAGAATGAACGAGACGCCACGGCAAACGCGAAGAAAGTGTAAAGAGACAAGAGGATATAAAAAATAGAACTAGGTGCTTCGAAAGCCGGCGTCCCTAAAACAGTTAATTGCACGCAGCAACATCAAAGACAGAGAGAGGAAGAACCACAAGAGACGTTCTCTTCCTGCCCTCGTCTTAAGTGCTGCTGCTTGCCAATGGACCATGACCTACTAGCCGCACCGTCGTCCCTAGACAGTCTACATGAAAGGAAAACACGCAGAAATAAAATGTGATCGCCTGACTTCTTTCTATTATGGGCGCTTTTATTTGGAGTGGCGTGAAGAACCCAAACAAAATTTAATTTCTCAGCTCGCAATAGTATCTTTGCCGATGCACCCTTTCCCTGTTGTTACCGTGGTCTGGATGAAAATCACTTTAGCTGTCGGAGCATTACACTGCAGTTACACCAATGCGAACGCCTTACTGAAAAAGCTTTCCTACCTAAATTATTTCTAGCTCATTTGTGATGTAAACGACAGCTTTCTTGTTTCTTCCGTTGGTAAATGCAAAAGGGCTATGGTATTCGGAAACAAGCGTTTACGGACGCAGTCGCCATACTCATGGAAGGGGTCGACATCCCCACTGTGCCGAATGAAACAGCCTGTATTCTTCCTCCTCCTCCAACATCCGTCATATCCGTCTGCTTCCATTGTACAGTATCACCCAGTGACATACCTTTCCGGATATCATATGTACGCTTCTCGAATCACGTCGACATTTCTTTAGCCACGCAATAGTAAATTCGTTTTACAGCGAGTTACATTTGCGTATTTCATTGCGTCTATTGCAGGGATTAAACTGTGATCGCGTGTCATCCATCTCGTGCATCGAATGTGTTGGGTATTGGCGCATTTCAATTTTCCAGTTGTTTATAAACAGCGTAAATGATATAGTCAAAGACAAGTGATTGACATTTCGCGCGTTTATTTTTGTCTAGTGCTTGTATCCGAGTCCGTAGCCGTAGTGGAGTCCGTAGCCGCCGTGTCCCAGGCCGTAGCCGCCGTGTCCCACGCCGTAGCCGCTGTGTCCCACGCCGTAGCCGCCATATCCGTAGCCAAGGTGCCCCAGTCCAAAGCCGTGTCCGGCGTAGCCCAGTCCGTATCCCGCTCCGTGTACAAGGCCATGACCGCCGTATCCAAGGACGTGACCGCCACAACCTCCGACGAAGCCGGCGCTGGTAACAGCCACAAGGAGGGCGAAAGTAGCGAGGATAGCCTGCAGATATAAGCGTGAATGACGTCTGGACCATGATCGACGTAACATTTTTTTGTTCAAAAGAAAGCCAAGAGAGAGAAGCAAGCAAATCAGGGTAAGGCACGAAGGCCTAACTATGCGCGCGTCCGTTTTGCTACTTGCACTGGGAGAAGGGGGACAAAGGGAAGCGGAGGCTGAAAGGAAGAGACGGAGCATAGGTGCGCACACACCTGAACAACTTGGTGTAAACAGACGGTCGCAAAGCCCTGTTGCCCTGAGGCACTGGAGAAAGCCAAGAATTTCGTTGTGGCTTAGAAAAGTGTTTTTCGTGTTTCGCATTTTTTTTTCAAGCGTGAAAGAAAGCCCTTTACGTACGTAGCATGTGTTGAGCAACAGCAAGCTGGATCGAGAATCTTTCATGGCGGATTATAATTTTCTAATTTACACTTTTGCTCTTAATATAATATTTGACAAGTAGATTAATCAATAATAACGAATTATGTGATTAGTCGGAAAACAAAAAAAGCAGTCTAACTTGTTTCAAACGATGTCAAAGAATATTACCTTTGTTCTGTCCAGCTACGTGGCAGTTGCATATTTTTCCATTTTGGCACAACTTACGTGGGACACATGTTATACTACTGTCCAGCTGAACAGCAAGAAACTTGAACGCAAATTACATTGTTTTTCCTCGCTTATCGCCGTATTGGTGTACACTGTACTTGACGAAATGGTCGTTAGCATGCTTTAATTACGAATGAGGCGTGCAAACATATAGGTCACTAACAGCTCAATAGTTGTGCAGCTCGCTTTTCATGCGGCACAATTATATAGCACACTACTCAGCGATGAACGCTTGACTGTGTAAATGTTCAGGGTGCGAACTTCTCTCTTCCTTCTCCTCTTTCAAACCCCTTCTCCCCCTTCCCCAGTGCAGGGTAGCCTACCGTGCTCAGCCTGGTTAACCTCCCTGCCTTTCCCTTGTGACTTTTCTCTCTCTCTCTAATAAGAGGTAGCGCACCGCTGGTGGCACGCAGCGGTCGACGATCCGATTTGCATGTATATGACCAGGCTGCGTTCTTCCCTGCCTTCTTTCCTCTCTCACTTTCGGTAAGGCAACCACATCAACCCCCTATACGTTCTAACTTTTCTGCTCGCTGATTGCTTTTTACTTTTCTTTTCTTCGTAATAACAAGTCGGTCGTACGCTTCACATTTCCCACTTCATATCTCATTCCTTCATTCCTTGTCTGAGAAATTCTTGAAAATGGAATGCGTCAAAGAGAAAATGTAGCACCTGCAACCTTGACCTACAAAGAATGGTACATGTAGTCAGTACAGTATGAAGTCTCTTCCTAGAAAGTGCCTCACCCAAGCGAGTTTGCTAAACCCTATTTTTGTTCCCAGTACTATTTCACATATCGATCAATGCACTCTGACCCAAAAAAAATTCAGCGGCGATTTAACGATAAATGCTATAGAGCGTGATCACTTTTAAGTTCTATGGAATTTTTAAAATCGCCTGTTGCAGATAACGTAATTCAGTCCTTGAGCTGAATTACTGAGAGAGGTGAACATTATTTGCACTAGAAATCGAAACACATACACAACTAATTAACAATAAGTCACTAATTAACTTCCTGATTAATTACTTTAGTGCACATAGGACAGTTTAAGAATTGTACCCGGTGACATTGGAAGACGTATCAACTTGGAAATAATTTACAGATTGACACCAGTTTGGAGATTTGCGCAATCAACATCGCCGTAAAAATACGGTCTCTTATGCATTGAAGCACAAAAGTAACCGGAACGTTCATGTATTTCGTCCGGCACTTTGGGAAATAAAAACTCGAAACTGGTGTCATCCTGGAAATTCATTTCAAGTGGATACGTATTGCAAACTCGCCGGCTACACTCCGTAAATTCCTGTATGAACCGTACAGTAATTAATTAAGAAGTTAATCAGTGCATTTTTGTTAATGAGTTGAATATGTGTTTCTATACATACATACATACACCCATATATATGCATGAATACATACACCCGCCGAGGTTGATTACCCATTAGGGCGTTGCGCTGCTAAGCACGAGGTCGTGGGATCAAATCATGGCCGCGGTGGCCACATTTAGATGGGGTCGCAATGCAGAAACGCCCGTGTACTGTGCTTTTGGAGCCCGTTACCATACCCCAGGGGGTCAAAATTAATCCAGAGTCCCCTTCTACGGCATGCCTCATAACCATAGTGTGGTTCTGGCACGTAAAACCCCAGAATTTAATTTTTTACATGCATATAAACACACTCTTCTAAGCTCTCCCACGTGGCCCCTCTCTACTTCTACGACATGACCGGCTTCCCAGACTTCCCACATACACTTTTGTCCACTTTGACACTCCTAATGCAAACACATATGTAGAGCCTGCTCATGCAGTTGATAAAAGGCAGGTAATATGGTTCTTCTAGTGGCTCACAAAAATCCAGCTGCTCGGATTGCTCAGCGCTACAAGAATTTAAACATGCGTATGTCGTTGTTCGCGATGTTGCTCGCAGAACAATGAAATCCTTCCGGACGTTTTCGCATCGTTGCTCTGACGTATACACCTAGGTGATGTCAAGCCCAGGAAAGTATACGTCAGCGCGTGGGCACCTCACATGCGCAGAATCCTTAATGCCGAAAGGCAACCGTTTTTGCATCTACTTACAACTGCCTTCATGATGAGTGAATGTGACGTCTCGGCTGGTGCAGCTCTCGACTCTGTGCTCCAGTAGCTCCGAGTTTCGTCTTATATACTCGAACGTCCAACCCAACCGAGTAGCCACGTTATCAGCGCGCACTGCGTGATGTCTTATGCATGTCATATTCCAGCACGGCCGCGAGTCAATCAGATCACAGCTCCTGAAATTGGGCAGATCGCACTTGCGACATCCGACCAAGCAGTATCCACTCAGGCCCGCGGATGGAGGCATCGCCCTCCGAGGGACGCGGGTACACCCGCAGACGGCTGACAGATTAGCTGAACCGATTATGCTTCGATCGGTTACGTGTTTCACTTACCTCCCTTCCTTCCTACCAACCGTGCATTCAGCGTGGAGCTGCTCTCACGGCTCGAAATTTGTGTTTCGTTTGTCCACGCCGTTACCTTTTTAAGGCGAAAGTTCAGGACTGGCACGTCAAGATCAAATATTTGATTTCCCTTCCTCCTAATCGTCAGCCACGACTTGAAAGCGCCAGTCGGAAGCGAAAAAGAAGGGGGGGGGGGGGGGATTTCAGGTCACCGCTTGGCTGATGCATGCCTCGGAGGTCCATTTTTCAATGCCACCATCGTTCGCTTTCTCCCACAAACACCTGTTTCAGCCAGTTCGTATGCACAACGAACAGACCCGTATTCCGGTTTCTTTACGGAGATCTGGACCACGGTAAATTAGTGGCCGCGCAGATAACGAACAAAGTCACTCACTTATCTTAAACCGTTTCAACTGACGTGGTTTTTCTTTTTGTTCTTGTCGTTAACGCGGCTTACAAAGCAATGTCGCCACCGCGTTATGCCGTTTATTTTGTCTATATAGGCAATCTCATCGGACTGCAAGAGTCAATGCGGCAAATGGCCTTGAAGGAATCTGCATATGGTCCGTCGTTTAACGGCCACTTGAGGGAAATTTCAACCACCGTTTGTTCGCGTTTCCTTTCTTTAGTTTCCGCCATATATGAAGTATTCACTTTGTGTACTCTTCGTTTTATGTATCTACATAGATGAGCCACAGTTCATTCAATACACTCCGCTACATTTCCATCGTAAACGGGCACCTAACGTATACAGGGTGTCCCAGCTATCACGCAGCATTATTTAAAAAAGGGGAACGGCGTTACGCGAAGCAAACCTAGTGCATATTGTTTCCAGTATAGTGGAGTAGCCGCCAGTATTTTTTTTTGTTACTTAGATTTAATTAAATAATTTTTAATAATTACCTAAGTCGAGAAGTACTGCCCTAATTATCAAACTGTCAATGAGAAAATTGTAGAGCAAAATGAAAAACTCCCGATACAGCTTTCAGTTACTCAATACGTGCTACATAAATGTGTTTTTCCGAGTGTGAAAGAAGCCCCTGAATACATGCAGAATTGCCGCGCGACTGGCCGCTCGAGGCACGTTGCATGTATTCGCGGGCTTCGTTCATGCTCGGAAAAACACTTTTATGTAGCACGTATTGAGCAACAGAAAGCTGTATCGGGAGTTTTTCATGTTGCTCTACAAATTTCTCATTGACACTTTGAGAATTGGAACAGTACTTCTCGAGTTAGATAATTAATTACAATTAATAATCAATCTCAGTAACGAAAAAATTACTGGCCGCTACTCCACTATACTGGAAACAATACGCACTATAGGTTGGCTTTGCGTAACGCCGTTCCTCTTTTTTTAGATCGTGCTGCGTGATAGCTGGGACGCCCTGTATATGCGCCAAGGGCAGTGGTGCATATCTTTTGTCTAAAGCTTTACGACGAAGCTTCGAGACAACCCGGAAGGTAAACAATGGATCGACTGCTGATGAGTTCAAGCGCCAAATTAAGATGGAACCAGGCCCTAATGAAGCGGTCTGGTGCATGCCAGAATACTAAAAAATCCCTCTCTGCATCCTAAGCAGAACTGAGATATTGCGAAACCATGAATCTCCTCGGTTTCCATTTATAATGCGTTAGCATTCTAGGGATACTTCCCTCGTAAATCTATCTGTCCGTCCGTCCGTCTCTAACGCCTGACACGATGCGCTCCTTAGGTATACATGGGGTCCTACGGGGGTATAAATGAGAATACCTCATGACTACTAGTGACTACTGAGATTTATGATTATGAGTATATATAGTGGGTACTGAAGAGGTCTCAAGAGTAATTAAGTTTAATAAAGGACTAATAATTACTATGATATTATCTAAGGTCAAATAGGACTCCTTAACACTAATGAAGGGTAAGGAAGTCTAATGAAGATCAATTACGATGAAATTACTTATGCGTAATGACGATTAATTGAGACTAATTAACAATTGTGAGGTTAAGTAAAATTAGTTTAGGTTACAATAATTACAAATCAAGGCTAATTAAGCATAAGTTAATTTCAATTTTATTAACACCTAATTGATTAATGCTGATCAGGAATTAATAAGCATTATTAAAATGTCACGAGCCTAATTAGGATTAATTACAATTATATAACATAAGCCCAATCGAGATGAATACGGCTGATGAAAAATTATTCATATTAAAATACTTGACCCTAATTCAGATTAATTATGATTACATTAATTTCGCACAACAAGATTAATTTCGACTAATCAGGTTCATCAATTAGGTAAGTGCAACAGGTCACTGCGAAACTTAAGCGCATTGCGTCATCCTCGACTCAGTGAGACTCAGTGTGCGTAACTCAGCCACTTTCGTTTCGTTTCTTTCGTTTCGGCGAAGCGGGTAAGGTAGTGGGTAGCCACGACGATCCATTTATTCCGAGAAGTTGACGTTGGAAAGGGCCACAACAAGTCCATTCCCATCTGCTGGAACAGTCCGCGAGGACGTTCAATAGGCTGTAGCAATCCCGCTGGCCTTATACCTGTGGTGTCTTCCGTCACTTTCGGTATGTTTTGACATAATGGGCGACATCGGCGGTCAGATGCAGTCAGTAGTACTTCTCTTGTGCCCTCGCGAGCGTACAGCAGAACTCCAGGTGACCTGCTGTTTGATCATCACGTAGGCCATGCAGAACCTCTGGCCTAAGTGCTGAGCGCACAACGAGAATGTGGTTGGTGCGAACAGGCGAGAAGTATTTTACGAGGACGTCATTTTGCTGAGAAAACGAAGACAATTCCCGCGTCAGTTTCCGCACGGCAAAGTTTCTCTTGCCTTCCAAGAACTCCACAAGGCTCCTTAGTACTGGGTCTGCTGGTTGCTGTTCAGTGAAGTCGTCTGCGCTTATTGTTTCCATAAACATGTCGTCGTCTTGCTCGACTTGAGGCGGCGACTCAATGAGCGGGCGAGACGGGCAGTCGGCATCAGAGTACTTTCATCGGGACTTGTACACCACGGTAATATCAAATTCTTGCACTCTCAAGCACCATCGTGCAAGGCGTCCCAAAGCGCCCTTCAAGTTTGCCAGCCAGCACAAAGCGTGGTGGTCGCTTACGGCGTTGAACGGCCAACCATATAGGTAACGCCGAAATCTTGTCGTAGCCCAAATGATCAACATTCCTTTTCCATAGTAGAATAATTTGCTTCTGCTTTCGATTGCAACCGGCAAGCTTAATCTATGGCCTTTTCACATCTGTCTTTTCTCTGGGCAAGCACGACACCGAGTCCTAGGCTCCTTGCGTCGGTGTGCATTTCGGTTTTGGCGTCTTCGTCGAAGTGGGCGAGTAATCGTGGCGACTGTAGGCGTCGTTTCAGCTGTTCAAGTTCCTCGACTTGCAGCGTTTCCACCTTTAACTCGACGTCTGATTTCGTGAGAAGAGTCAGAGGCACGGCGATGCGAGAGAAGTCCGTGACAAAGCGCCTATGAAAAACCTGCGGTCTGCGTTCATGTCGACGGGAGCCAGAAAGCTCGCAATGACAGCTATGTTCGGTGGATCAGGACGGACTCATCAATTGCTGCTGACTTGGCCCAGAAATAGGAGTTCTTCGTACGCGAAGCGGCATTTTTCCGCCTTCAGGGTCAGTCCGGATGACCTGATCGCCTCTACTATTGTCTGAAGCCACCTAAGGTGATTGTCAAAATTCGCGGCAAAGACGACGACGTCATTCAAGTAGACGAAACAAGTCAGCCACTTCAAACCTTTTAATACTGTGTCCATCATGCGCTGGAACGTTGCACGTGCTGAGCGAAGTCCGAATTGCATGACCTTGAACTCGTAGAGGCCGTTGGGCGTGATGAAGGCGCTCTTCTATCGATCCCTCTTGTCGACTTCAATCAGCCAGTAGCCAGTCTTGGGATCTATCGACGAAAAATGCTTCAAATTGCAGAGCCGCTCCAACGCGACGTCTGCCCGTGGGAGGGGGTATACGTCATTTGTGATTTTGCTCAGGCGGCGATAATCGACGAAGAACTGCTGAGTTCTATCCTTCTTTTTCACTTAGACCACGTGTGATGCCCAAGGAGTGTTCGATGGCTGGATTATTTCGTTACGCTACATTTCGTCGACTTGCTGCTTTAGTGCTTCTCGTTCTCGCATCTAAACGTGGTACGTACGGGCTGTGACGGAATGGCCGAGCGCAATAATCTCAGGTTATTGTGTGATGTTTGGCAACTGGTGTTCATCGAATCTTTGATGACGACAAAAAGCAGTCCTTGTATTGTAGCGGAAGACTACTGACCTGTGGCTGTTTACACATTGGAAGGCTTGGATTGATGTCAAATGCTAATTCGGGAACTAAGGCCGTCGAGGTAGATGCGACAGAATTCGAGAGAACAATCTGATTGCTGGTTTCCATAATTTCCTCGGTGTATGCGCTCGTCGGGACCTTGTTGAGGTATTTGTACTCGTAGCTAAATTGTCAGCGTCACTTTCGCTTTTCCTCCGTCCGGTCGAGTGATTCCTCTTGCGTCAGCAAATTTCACGGTCGAGCAGTGGATGCTGGTCGTCCTCGACGATGCCTTCTGTACGTCTGCGGATGTTTCGTTGCAGACGGAAATGGTGACCATGGAGCAAAACGAGATGCTGACTTGGTCTTTGAGTACGTTCTAGGCACGGCAACCGTTGGCCTTATACGGCGGTATTGCTTGGTCCGTGGACAGCGTTATCAACTTGGACCTTAAGTCGATGACTGCGCCTTGTTAGTTGAGGAAGTCCATACCAAATATTACGTCCCGTGATCATTGTCGTAGGATCACAAACGTTGCATAGTAAATCTAGTCTAGTGTAACTAAATCTAATCTAGTGTAACTCTTGACGTGCAGATTCCAGTCGGCGTTATTATGCGTCCTCCTGCTGCCCTGATTTGGGGGCCGTCCCATGAAGTCTTGACTTTCTTTAATTTTGCGCTGAAGGATCCACTGATAACGGAATAGTCGGCTCCTGTGTCTACAAGGACGGGGACTTCGTGGCCGTCGAGAAGCACGTCGAGGTCGGTGGTTCTTTGTCTTGCATTGCAGTTAGGTCGCGGCGTCGGGTCACGACTGCTTCCTATTGTCCCGTCGTTGCTGCTTCTGGTCATCAAGTCTTGTCTCAGCGGCGTTTTCTTTGCTTCAAGTCTTCGTCTGGGTGGCGGCTTGTCGTTAATGCGTCGTCGAGAAGGTTCTTGTAACATCGTCGTCAGCAGCGGAGGATCTTCGACATTTCGACAAACAGCAAGTGCACCTACATCGGTTGCTGTTTTAGTTTTCCTGATAAGAGCTGGCAGATCGGGCTACGGGTTGAGCCAGCGTACTTCCTGCGCTGCGGCGAGAAGTAGCGGCTTGGAGACGGCAAAAGCGATGGTCGTCGAGGTATCCACTGAGTTCCTGTGAAGCTGTCGACGATGTCACGATGGTGGTCGCCCGGTTGCGCGCGAAGCGCATTGACGGCGAATCCTCGCAGACGCATCTCGCGGTATGGGCAATGACGGTAGACATGGCCAGCTTCTCCACCGTGATAGCAAAGTGGGCGGCGGACGGAAGGGGGGGGGGGGGGGGGGGGGGGCGCCAAACGTTTGTCGTCCATGGCAGGTTGCATGGGGCGACGGTCGTACTTGCGGGCTGGCTGCGGCGGCAGCAGGCGGGGAAACCGCCTGTGCAGCGGGGAGACCGGCTTACGCCGCGGTGGTTGAGGAACTCGAAGTGACTGCTGGATTTCGTCCCGGACGATGTCTGCAATCGAGGCTGCTTCCGCAGCTTCTGCAGCTCCTCTCGCACAACCAATCTGATGGTTTCACGCAGGTCTTCGGTATCTAGTGCTCCAGCTTCGGCGTAGTTCGTCCTCAGCGTACCGCGGTTGTATTGCCTATTCCGCGTCTCCAGAGTTTTCTTGATGTTGGTGGCCTCAGAAAGGAACTCTCCGAAGGTATTCTGCGGGTTCCGTATCATTCCGGTGAAAAGTTCTTGCTTAGCACCACGCATCAGGAAGCGAACTCTCTTCTCTTCGGACGTGTTGGGGTCGGCGTGACGAAAGAGTCGAGTCATCTCTTTCGTGACAACTGCGATGCTCTCGCTCGGTAGCTTTACACGAGCTTCTAGCAAAATTTCAGCGCTTTCCTTGCGTACGATGTTTGTGAAGGTCCTAAGAAAGTTGCTTCAAAACACGTCCCACATCACCAAAGTAGACTCCTGATTCTCGAACCAGATCCTAGCGGCGTCTTCCAAGTAGAAGTGGCTCACATGGAGCAGCTTGCCTCAAAGTTCCAGCTGCTGAAGGTTGAAACCCTTTGGAAAGTCTTGAGTCTGGTCTCTGCGTCGTCGGGCGAAGCTCTGCGGAAGATAGGTAGTTCCCTGGGTTGCTGCAGTAACATGGCTGCAGGTGATATTCTCAATCTGTAATTGCAGTAGCTGATTTGGTCACGATCTTCCTGGTCGTCTCAGGTAGAGGTTTGTGCTCTGGGTGCAGGTTTTGTAGCCTGCGGCTAGGTCGATGGTCCGGGGCGACGTTGGCGTTGTCTTCAGGGTTTGGGTTTGACGATGGCGTGCCGTACATAAACGCAAAAAGCACCTCCAGCAGATGTCACGTTGTAGTTATGTTGAAGAATAAGACAGTGGCACAACTGCGAGTGATGAAACTAACTCTAAATTGGGCGAACTTGTGCCCACAAAACAACTAACGCTCAAGCACAACGATAGCGACGAGTACAGGCGGCGATCGTCGAAACCTGATTCTGCGGATAAGGCTCGTCGGCTATTTATATATGGCTCAATGAACTTTCCAGCGTGATCGCCGGTGCTCGCGTAATTTCTAGAATGCACACCACTATTCGCGTCGCACACACAATCTAATTACACAAGGTTAGGTGACAACATAGGCAAAAGGTAGAAGCAGCGATAACATTCGAGAAACTTCCTTTACAGAAAGGCCCGTCTTGCGCCCAGCGACAACGTTTAACATTTGTTAGCCAGTGAAAAGCAGTCACCGAAAAAAGACAAACAACTACACCTGTCAGTATAGTGCCCACGGGTGCCTCTCGAAAGATGAAATAATGCCGGCAATTGGAATTTGCTCTGAGTCACTCGCATGGATCTTTTCTATCCGTCTTCCCGACTACACTTCTATTATTGTGTTGAGTTCCTGGCCATTTGTTTGGCACTATGCAACATTTCTATCTAAGTGTTGCATATAATAGTGCTCGCCGACTGTCTCTGTCCTTATGTGACTAGTCACAATATTTTTTCATTCCTCGTTATGTTAAAAAAATCGTTTTCTTTAGACTCCTGGACCTTGTTTACTTACGCACAATGAACTTAGTGGGTCCGTAGGTTTCTTTACACTGAACCTTATACCCTACTTAGAAGGGCCGCAGATTGGGTTTGTTGGACGGCCTATCAAAAAAAAAAGAGAGGTATTGGGCCGCCCGAAACTGCAAGTGGTAGCACTGATGGTGCTGCTGCGTCAGGGGATTGGGAAGGTTGTATGGTCTCGTGGCTGCGCCCGAATAATCGGGTCAGCTTCACCTTGGGGAAGCCTACAACCCATTTCTGACCCGGGGGGCGTCCCTGCAGTCTATAGGGTCAACCCATCACCTGGAAGCAGACGCTGAAATGGTGAACCCTGCACCGGTGATGACGTTGGCTTACTGGAACACGATCAGTGACCATTTTAGCCCGCCTGAGGTGTTGCATGAACTCACGTGGGTTTCACTGTTGATGCCAGGACATTGTCCGGCACAACTATTTTGGGAGCAACCCCAGAGAAAACAGGTTCCCAGAAGCCTGCCACGAACGTTTTCGGCACCACACCGACGTAGAGCTATACCGGCGGAGTTGCAACGCGCTACATAGCACGAGTGCTTGCAGCATTGCGCGTCCGTGCGCCTATTTTTTTTTTTTTTTTGGCTGCCGACCACTCTCGGTGGTCGGTATTTTGCGTATCCGCGTCCGTGAGCAAAAACGTGGGCTGATCCCGGCGGCAGTGCAGGGCAGGAGCAGTGGCCCGTACCCCCGTAAGGCAGAGGTTTCAAGCACTCAGTAAAGTGAAACGAAATGTGCATACATTCTTTGGAATCACGCATACAACATACAGAACAACATACGTTTCAATAAAGAACAAGCACAAAACAAGCATCCGAATCACATAATTGACGATAAGGCGCTTCTGATAACAATGCGATGCACGTAGCTCTCCCCGCATACGTTTCTCAGTACAGATTACTGTTGCGCAAGCTGCCGCGCCGACGGCAGCTTGCGACGTGGGGAGTGCCGTCTCTAGCCTTTCGTAAATGAAAGAACTAGCCCAGCAACTGATTTCATTGTTGCTGTAGCACCGCTATGGTTACGCAACGCTGCTCCCGAGGAGCAGGGTGAATACGAGGAGCGGCAAAGGGAAAAAGAAACGGCAATACGTGCTGCCAAAATTACCATTACTCGCATTCCTCTAAATTGCCCTTACTATACCATTACTCTAAAGCACTAAAGCCTTGCATATCTTCCTCAGAATTTGTAGTGGTGCTTTTCAACAGCTTCGCTGGACATCCACTTTCACAAGGCCGGGATAGCGAGTAATAATTATTTTTTCTCGAGGGACTTGCCTGCGCGATCAGGCCGCGCGCGACCCTTCGGACACGTTTCGCGACTAATCCGCTAAGGCAGGGCGCATGTGCCGTCGTGCCGCGAAAAAAGGGCGGATTGGAAGCGCCAATTTGACTGCTTTCGTCGACACGGTCATAGCCTTCAACTACCGCACTGGGTTTACTGGCGGGCTCTTCAGTTGTTTCAGATACCCCGGGACCACCAACTCCGCTTTCAGTAACGTGATGAGTCTCCTTTTTCACGTATGAAGCCGCTCTGCGCTAGGCGCCCGTTTTCAACGGGTCGCATGAAAGGCGCTTTAATTAATTACTTGTGGTGCATTCGAGACATTGGGGCATCTTACCGTAACTACGGAGGCCGACAGCTATTAAAAAGAAAAAAAAAGGATCAAAAAGCGTACCAAAAGATTATTGCGTTAGTAGTGTTAGTACTGTTTTAAAAGGAGCAATTGGAGTTGGGAAGGCCACGTAATCCGCGCAGCAAAGTAGCCAGTGGTCTATAAGAGTTACATAACGGGTGCAGAGTGACGTAACGGTGCTCGCTCTTGTCTGTTGCGTGTTTATATAGCCCTGTTGCTGATAGCAGAATTCCCCTTTAATTACATATGTGCATGAGAGCTAGCCTGCTCCTCCTTGTAGTGTTGGTGGGCAGGGTGCCAAAAAGGCCGGTAAACATCACGCTGATGTGCCTGCCCGCTCTAAGGAAAGTTACACCTTCGAGGGTGGATTGTATGTCGAAACGCCCTTTTCGCACCCCTACTTTCTGCATTCCTATTGGTGTATTCGATAGCAGAACACCCTTAGTGCACTATTTCATCAATTTCAGGGTGTTAAACGCGTGTTTCGTGAAATACATAAACCTTGTAGAATTTACAGGTGCTCGGGCACTTCAATTTCAAACAAGCAAAAAGCAAAAAGAGTGTATTTTCCAGCGGTTTACGCCAAGTCATGGTTCTAACACGTCATACGCTCACAGTATAGGCTATGGATGTCAATCTGCTAGCTCATGTGCATGGCGTATCCGATGGTTAAGTGGACAGATGTAACCTTTTCGGCTATTTCCTACCCTACCTATCACTTTTCACCAGTGGCTTCGTCCAAGTTGTTTCAGCTTGATGTTGTTTTATAAATCAGCTGCTAATAGTAGTGATTCATATCGCGTCAGCCAATCATAGTTCTTCCGGCGCATCTTTCTGGTGTACAATCAGAGCCGGTGCAATATTATGCTCAGTAATTCTTGCGCTGTTTCATGCAGTATACATTGGAATAAACATTCGCAGGTGCATGCAGAGCAGTCTTCTACCGCTAAGAACACAGTATTTATTGTGGAGGTGGCACGCCCCGTCGCAAAGTGGAAAGACACAACTACTTTGTCTTCTTCTCGCCTTGCTGCCTTTCACACCTTACTTCTAGCTTTGCTTAATTATATCACCTTTGTGCGGATTTGTAGATAAACTGAAACACGTGGCGTCAGCCTATGAGAGCAGTTAAAGCCGCTACTGCACTGTTAAGGTGCTGTATTGTTCCGTGTAGTTATGTTTGCTGAGTGGTCAGGAGTAACACTTCGGATTCGCAATCTAGTTCTACAGTTCTAATTTAGGCTATGTGGCTTGTTTATCTTTCTATTTTTTCCTGCACTTGTTTTTTCTCTCTTTCTTTTCTTTTTTTAATAAGTGTCTCTGAAAACACTTCACGATTACTTCGGCGGACGTCCAAAAGACTGGGGCAGGGATAGGATAAAAGATATCGCTGCAAAAAAATAAAATGTAATGCATTTCGGCAAAACAGACATTTGAGAAAAAATCACCCTTTTAAATGGATGCATTAGTTCGCCTAAACACTCTTTTCTATGGGTGTAAGGAGACGATTTATATGCCCGAGAAAACATCCTTAAGGCTGCAATTTTACTTAGTGCGTGGGTACTTGCATCCCGACATCGGAGAACTGTACCTTCAGAACAACGATTAAAAAAAGAGTGAAGCTACATTTATGAGCCCATAATGCTAACAGCCTGCTGCCTTCAACACTTAGTGACAGATTGAAAAGAGCACCACGACTGCGCAAAGTCCACGAAAATCATGGCAGCAGAACGAGTTTCGAGAGACCCGGGTCGTCTGGTAAACCTACCCTTCTTTTTGACCATGACCCAGATTGTCGGGCGTCAACAGGAGTAGAATAATGCAGTTGACTATATACTCTGCACTAAAGCTACCAAATCTGAGTGTTTACACCACGGGCTTCCACCGTCGAAGTGGATCATGACAACACGGAAATCTAGCCGCGTGTTCATTTGGGCTGGTTGGTACATCTTGTCACACAGATTTCTTGAACAGCGCGACATAGGACGAAGGAATGAGGCATAGGACAGAGCACTGCGAGAAAGGGCGTATGTGGCGCTGTTAAAAATACATCTGTTGTATGACAAAAAAGCTTAAGCTGTGTCGCACGAATAGCTAGAACAAGTTCGTTTGCGGAGGAGAAAGAGAGAGGCAATAGAGAGCAGAAAACTTTATAGGAACACATAACGTTTCAGTCAATCGGTCAATCAATTGTATTAATACATTGGAGGTTCATTACATCATATAAAGTATACAGACAAGGGTCCCAAAGTACAACACTGCAACAAGACCCTTGGTGGAGGTTACATAAAAATAGTACAAGGATTATATAAATATTCTCGTCTCAAATAAACGTCGTGCGGTATCTTCCTGAAGCCGGAATTGGGGTTCGTTCCTTATCTCGGTGCGAGAATTTGCATGCACTCTACGCTGCTTTTTTTGTTTAATTAATCTTTTAACCACTCCGCGGTCAAGCGCGCCTCCCATTTTCACTGTGTAGATAGCCGTAATGAGGCCGGGGAGTCTATACACGCGTGAAAGCACACACCGGCCGCTGTACGCGAGCTGAAATTGTAAAGTGGGACAAAGTTTCCACTGAAAGGAACGGCGCGGTCCCCGTTTCGGTGTGCGTGCTCGCCTTCTTATCCTGAACGAGCAGAACATCACCAAATATATATTGCTCACCCTTTGACCTTGAAAGAAACAAAAAAAGAAGAACGACAACAAGAGGACGCCAGTCTACCGGAAGTAAGTGTGGGTATTCTTTCGTGCTCCATCCCGTGCACCGTCGTTCGTGTTCGCCATTTCTGTGCTCGCCTTGAATTCATAGCACAGTGCTCATAGTTTTTATCTCCTTAGCCTCAGCACTTTGGGTTGGCCGTCGGCTGAAATCCTGCCGGTCTTTCGATGAAGTTAAAATGATTCCACGCGGCTCTTGTTTCTGGGAGCTTTGAACTCATTCGGAGGCTCGCCTCGATTACTTCTCTCGTTTGTCGAGCACGTGCGCTCATCCTTCCTAAGGATCACAAGCTATCCTTGTCATCCTTCCTATACTTCTTTTCAGGAAGCTATCACCTCGCTGCAAGTTCGCTGCACGGTTAGAGTCGTCCGTGCTTTTAACGCAAAAAAAAATAAAAAGCAAATCTGTTAATTTATTACGATATGGTAGCTCTTTCTTACTTTGTGCAATACCACTTCCCTTGAATTTAACATTAGACAAGTATAAATTCGGGTTCTCGAACCGAAATGAATACCGCTCCCGTTCGAGTTATGGTTAAAGCTGATCCGATTTCATTCCTGTTGATTTCCGGTTGCACAATTTTAGAAAAAAAGAGAAAATCACGCAAACTTCACGAACAGACACCGCAGCCCCGAGTCAATGACTGCGTTAAGTAACTGCAATCCCGCACACGCCCTTACGTGAACTGCCGTCGCGAGTAATACGACAGAACTAATGTTTATACAGGAGGAATGCTGAAGATTGGCCTTCGCTTGAGCGCCAGTGTGAACTTTTATTTAGCAGTTGTCACTTTCTCTTCTGCAAGCGGCCAAATTCGCGCACCAAGTTTCGGTTCGGGTTATCGAAGACACGGTAAAATTTGCATTTCTCCCGCGTACCTGATACGTGAGCAAGAAACAACCCTTCCAAATTATTAGTATTTCGACAGCGCGACATACAGCATGGGTTCCGACGGCCCTAGCTTTTTGTCCGGGCACTTGGGCTTGAACGCAGGCATGTAGTTACTATGCACGCTTCAAGTACGCGGAAATTTTGGGATATTTAAGAGTATTTCTGTTAATATCATCATGAAGAAAGGAAGTTTTGATGCTACCTTTAATGTGCCGCAATATAACCATTCTTTGAAGGAGGAGAGTAAGAGTGTGGATATATCCAGCGCTTAAGCAGGAAAAAGAACAACCTAGGCAGTAAGGAATGCGTTTGAACACATATTTTTGGCGCGCATATCTCGTAAATGGTGTTATAGAGTTACCCCCGTATTCTCAAAGGATCCTCGACTCAAAGCTTTTCCTCCACTTGATGGTGGTGATGATGTTTATTGTCATCCGCTTTAAAACGTAGCTGTGACAAATAGTCACCCAGCCTCCTCTATTTAATAATTTTTTTACTACGTAAATGGCCATCTGGCCTTTCACCTGTCTGATCTCGATCTTAACTTTCGTATTAAAACCTCTATCACTGTATTGTACGGTCACCTGGTCACCTTTGCTTGCAATGACTCCTGTTCTATCAATCGGTTCGCTACTTTTTTTTTCGTCAATGCTCTAAACCTCTCTTACTTGTCTGGACTGCTGACCAGTTATACGTTCCTTCTTCTTTAAATACATGAGAATGGTGATGATGATGGTTGTTGGCATCCCTTTTGAAACGAGGCGGAGACAAATGGTCACCTAGCTTGCTTGATTTATTTATTTTGGTTTTACTATAATTATCGCCATCTAGCTTTTTTCCCTATCTGATATCGATCCTAATTTTCGCATTTAAAACGTCTATCCCTATAATTCCACGTTGTGGAAGTAAAGATATTTGTGCACTTCAGCCAGCCATTTCTTTTTACCACGTTCCTTAGTCTTTCTTCGAGAATATACCATTAGTTACGCTTGCAGTGACTTCGGTTCTATCAATCTTTTCCCTGTGTGTTACACCCTCTACGGGTATGCCTGTGTGAATGTCTGATTATTTCATTACGATGTGCTGAATCGTATCCGGGCTTTTTATTTATTTATTTATTTTTTGCAGCACACACATGTCATCCTGAGACGCATATTTGCTCCGGCATGTTATTGTCCTCAGGCAGCCAGCTCGGGTCTGAAATAACAAGGCATTGCCCTTTGCGTTATCATACAGATTCTTCCTCCTGATTTCTTTCTTGCCGTTTTTGTAAATCTCCATGGTATTTTTTGTTTCCATCCGTTGCATCCAATGTACCGTCTCTGTTTCTTTCACTTGCTATTTTACGAGTCCTCGTTGCCTATTTACACTTTCTATTACCCTTTACGTGGTTGCAACTTGATTGACAGCTTCCTCCATTCCGTGACCAAGCTACGGAAGTAAAGATATTTGTGTACATTAGCCAGCCATTTCTCTTTATCCATGTTTCTTAGTCTTTATTTAAGTCTAATTTTGTTCTGCTTTTCTCTTACTTCAAAAGAAGTCCAAGCCATGTCACCTTGCACTGTATCATTTGTGGTTTTACCGTGGGCCTCCAAAGCCAGTCGGCCGACCGATCTCTGGATAATCTCCAACCCCGACAAGATGTCTAATTTAAAGCTCGTAATGGCATTTGCGAACGTTAGCGCTGGCACATTTACACTTTACAAATTCCTTGCACCACCTCGTACTTATTGTAGCCCCAAAGTGCTCTATGGGTCGTAATAGCTGCATTCCTCTTCCGTTTCATATTTATATCATCTTGTTGGACGCTTAAACACGGGTTTTTCTTCGTTTGTGTATACGCCCAGGCATTTAAATTGCTGAACTATGGGCGTGACTTCCTCTTGAATTGATACCCTGTCAATACTCGTCTCTTCATTAAAGATCATAATTCCTGATTTCTCTGTACTGAACTTAAGGCCTAGATTCGTCACTGCATTGCCACTTATAATCGCCAGTTTCTGTAAATCCCTTGCATCGTCCGCTAACAGCACTATGTCGTCCACATACATCAGCCCAGGGACCTTCTGTTGCCCATTACGCATGTAAGATAGATCAAAACATAATTCACTGTTTTCCAGTCGTCTGTCTGAGCCCTTGACATAAAGCGTGAACAACACTGGAGACGGAAGACATCCTTCATTCAGTCCTTGGTGAATTTCCACAACTTAATTGCATTCCCGGCCTTCTCATATTATTCGTACTTGGTTGTCCCTGTATATACCTTCCTCAACAGTTCCACGAAATCGCCGTCTATGCCCTAGTGCTTGAGAATATCCCATAGCTCTTCACGGTCTAAGTTGTCGCACGCTCCCGTAATATCTATAAATGCTATACATAAACGTCTATTCTGAGCCATTGAAATATCTATACATTGCGTTTATACAAAGATATTATTCTCTTGGTGTCTGGCTGGTCTGAACCCATTTTTAGTTCCCGCATTACAGTATATTATTTTTCTCCACCTCCTTCGACAGCTCTTTTTTTATGGCTTGCATTACCGTTGTATATATCACCAGCATTACTGTACGTAGCCTATACGAGTTCGCCTTATCCTTATCACCTTTGCCTTTGTAGATGAGGTTCATATTACTTTCACGCCACCCAAATAAAATTTTCATTGTTTTAATGAATTGCTCTATGGCATTAATCAGCCATGCCTTGCTTTTTGGACCCACCTGTTTGATTAGCTGTATTGGGAAATCATCAGGTCCTGTACACGTGGTATATGGGATATTTTCTTTTTGTATTTTTTTCAGTAAACCTTTCCGACGCTAAAATTTAATCCCTCAGGCTCTGTGGATACTAAAACGATGAAGCACTCCGCTCCCGTACACCTCCGTAACATGGGTACCCGGACACGAGGGACTAGAGGGGAACGAAGTGGCCCACGCCGCTGCCCGCGAGCACGTCAGCCGGGCTCGATCCCCTCGCCCCACACGCTCTCCGACCCACGGCAGAAGAGGCGGAAGCCGTACCTAACAACTATTCGGCGATATTACAACACTGCAGGCTCGACCACCGGGTGTACCCTCCACCGCACCCAAAACTCGGCAGAGAAGAACGCGTGATCCCCACACGCCTACAAAGCAATACGTACACTCACGAAACTATAATGCACCGCCTGTGTACCCGACGCTCCAAGGCTACCTCTGCCCACTCTGTAACGTTCCCGACACCCTGGCACACTTGCTCCTGGAATGCCCGTGGCATGAGGAAAGTTAAATGCAGCCGGAAACAGACGCGAGCCAAGCACCGCAAGCAAACGAAGACCACAGAGTCAAAACGTGAGAGACCAAGCTCGCCCTCGGGGACCTGGAAGACCAACGGCAACTCGTCGCCAGGGCCAAGAGGGCAGTCGAAGCCAGAGGGTTCCTGGACTAAGGAACCTTCCCACCTCAGTGGGATACCGGGCCTCGCTCGGGACACTGTTTCACTAATAAACGTTTCTTTCTCTTTCTCTGAGGCTCTGTTGCTGCTGGATCTATTTTAGTCTGAACTACGCTTTCTTTCGTGCCAAAGTTATCCCTAACAATGTCTCTGATACAACACAGCGCGTCGTCTTCTTCGAAGATATTACCGTCTTCATCCCTTATGACCGTTTGGGAATTTTCAGTTGAAGCTCCGAGTGATCTTAAATGGTTCCAGAATCTTTTTGGAGCGCAGGCCTTGCCTCTTTTGCGCGTAGGATGGATAACCAGTGGTTCATTAGAGTTACAGAATGGATACCAAGAGAAGGGAAGCGCAGTCAAGGACGGCAGAAAACTTGGTGGGGAGGTGAAGCTAGGAAATTTGTTGGCGCAAGTTGGAATCAGCCAGCGCTTCTCGCACAGATCCAGCACTAAAGAACCATTGTAATCCGTATATCCGTCTAGATTTTCCACGTGCGCATTCATATCCCCTACTAATATCACCTGGCCTGATTTTCTTTTGCGAATGTTATGCACCCAACGTTCACTTGCGCATTTAATTTTCTCTTTCCTGAGCTCACTCGCCACTATTTTTCCCCGGCACTTGTTCCATTTAAGCAGTACCTCTTCTTCGTGTAATCCCACCTTTTTGGCTTCTCGATGGTCCCTAGACGACTTCTTATGATCTTCTGTAGTTTGCTTTCTTTATTGTTCTATCACTTCGGTGATTTTCTCTTTTCATTGCAACAATTATTTAGCCCTGTTTGCCTTATCTCCTGTTGGATGACCTCTACGAGTTCCTTGTAATCCAAGACTTTTGTAGGAAAGGCTTCCACTTTCTTCTCTGCGCCTTTTGCTATTCCTGCTATTTGCTTTTCATTTAGTTTTAAGTATCCTGCTGCTGTTGCTTTCTGTCTTGCGTCGGTGTCTCTCCCAAAAGTTAAGGGTATACGCTTGTGAACGCAGCCCAGGCAATCTGTTAATTCCTGGATCATCTTTTGTCATTTGCTCTACTCGTTCGTAAACGGGTTCTGAGACTAAGGCATAGTCGATAAATCACTGCCTATTTCCGCATTACTACGTTACTTGTCCATAGCATTTATTTTCCCTGTTAGCTACTACAAGGTCCTGCTTCTCGCACAGATCCAGCACTAAAGAACCATTGTAATCCGTATATCCGTCTAGATTTTCCACGTGCGCATTCATATCCCCTACTAATATCACCTGGCCTGATTTTCTAAACTCATTATTGTCATTTTTATTACAGTGAATCGATGCTCTATTTGTATCGCTGCTATCACTACCTGTCGACAGTAAAGCTACTCCCAGCCACGTCTTTTTTCTTTCCCATGTGCAGCTAATTCATAAATGCCCCAGTTACATGTTTCTTTTACATTTTACCATTTCATATCTTGCGTAATTAGCATACCTACACCACCGCATTTCCTTGACTCTGTCATCCTGTTACATCATAGCCCAGGGCGTAGCCAGGAGGGGGGGGGGGTGCAACCCCCCCCCCCCCCGCAATTTTTTGCGCAACCCCCCCCCCCCTTACCCACCTTTTGTTCTCGTCGCTTCGCGCTGACATAATTCAAGAAACCGGTGCTACTATCACACTTTCATTTCTGGGCGCTTCCGTTTGGGTTGGTAATTTACAGCGAATCATGTCAGCATATGAAAAAAGCGGTCAGGGTGTTTGTCAAGGCTTTGACACTCTGTGAGGTTTTGGGCGAGAATGTGGCGGCCGCATTCTGAAGCAACAAATGCGGCAGCCGCATTTTAGATGAAGGCGAAAATGCTCGAGGCCCGTTTACTTAGATTTAGGAGTATATGTACTTTGGAAGGTGCACGTTAAAGACCCCAGGTGGTCGAAATTTCCGGTATACATTTCCGCCGCTTCCCTTCAGGTGCCAGTTAGGACGCCCTCGCGCAGGATCTTAGGTACGTTCACACTTGGTCTCGAAGCTGGCGGAAGCGACAAAATCTGGCAAACATCCGCCCGCCTAGGCGGCAAAACAGGCAGAAAAACAGGCGGCGAGCCAAATTGGTCTCGGACCTATTTTTTCGCCATGGCGAAACGGAAACGCGGCTCAAAGTCGTTCTGCTCGACTGGAAGCTACACTAGCATGGTAACATCTGGTCGTAAAATTGAACATGGCACCAAAGTGTAGGCTGCAATGCTGATCGACGCGATCAAGAACCACCCCTTGCTCTACGACAAGAGTGGTACTAAAACGTACTGTCAGCAATACTCGCGATAGTATTCAACGTCGCGCGACCGGAGTGCTGCAACGAAGCCTTCTAACACTTTAGCAAAGCCAGGCGAACCCACCAGCGCCGTTTCCGAGGTGTCCGCGTCTTCCGTTTATTCATTGTCCATTTCTAGAAAACAAGTAGGTAAAGTATAAAAGCCATTTCTTCTTCCACTTCCATGGCAGATAATAGTTAGACAGATTCCTCGTTGGCACTCCATAATTCTCCTCGCACGTGCACGGCATGTTGCAGAAGTCGCGGGGTGCTTTTCTCGTCGCGACGATAGATTGCGAGCGTAGGTCTCGCGTAGGACGCGCAGGCTTCGGCGAGCCCCAACACAAGGGCCAGCTCGGGTTTTAGCTTTGGTGTTCCCGTTGCCGCTTTGGTGTGCTGGAGGCGCCGACAATAAGACGAAATGATGAAATGTTATTACAACTTGTAAATAAAAGCTATTAAAGAAATATAATCACGCTTAGGCACCAACCTGTGACTCAGTGCTACCGCGCCCGTGTGAGGAGAACGCCAACGAGGAATTTACAGAAGGTCGCAGATGGCACGCGAAGTTGCGCAAAATGATCACTTTTGATGACGGGTGGGTCAATGAATGAACATACCGCTCGAAATAATGCGATAGTGAGCGCCACCACACCGACAAACGTACGCAGACTAGATGGATGTGGACGAAAGCGGCAGCGGCGGCCGCGGCGGTAGCAAAACAAATATGAACAACTTGGACATGCGCGGAAAAGATTTTCCGGCCGCTTTGGCCTTTCCGCCCACTTGCCACTTCCCAAGTGTGAACGTAGGCTTAGTCTGCGCGAGAAACGTCTCTTGTTTGCGATTGCGCCCCTACGGAAGGCTGGTAGTTACTGTTGTGTTGAATCCCAAACCAGCAATTACGGAAGGCTGGTAGTTGCTGTTGTGTTGTGGAATCCCAAACCAGCAGAGGTTTGGGAAGTGCTTGATGGCAGCAGTGGAATTCCACCGACTCGCAACAGAATGCACGAAACAGACAGCCGACAAGCATGAATTACTGCTGGGCGCAGTACAGCGTAAGTAAACTCTTGCAGGCGCTGACAGTTCTCGTCGGAGTTCACGCGTCCTGAGAAATTCATTATGTGCACTATGCACTGAACAAGACCGGAGTTCATTCCTGCATCACTAGTACACCAATAAGTCCAGATTCTGTGAGGTACAAGGCCGCTTCCTGTTTGCACCGGCGTATAAGTGAAGCCGAAATGAGTTGCACGTACTACTTAAAATGCCATATCTATGCTGTGCGGTGAAATACCCTGTACAATTCTGAATCTGTTGACGTAAAGGCAAATGACGACTCCATGCTCGCACACAGCGGAAGACACAGCGGCCCATGCACTTGCCGCAGGAAATGCAACCCTCTCGTTTAAGGGAGCAGGGCAACGAAAGCTTCGAGAAAAAAAAAGCATTACGCGTACTTGCGCGTATTTAAGTTTTCTAGCGCAAAGACTCAGCGAACAAGCTATTGCTACGGGAGTAGGTATAGC
This sequence comes from Dermacentor silvarum, assembly GCF_013339745.2. NCBI lineage: Eukaryota > Metazoa > Arthropoda > Arachnida > Ixodida > Ixodidae > Dermacentor > Dermacentor silvarum. The sequence goes on from NC_051154.1 coordinate 247,675,637, forward strand.
CTGGTCACACGTGCATTTTCACGTAAATAGCCGTCCTTGACTTGTGAAACGCACTTTACCCCGACGAGGACGACGCCATCTACGCTTAACGGAGATTAACAATTAATGATGTCTTCTCCGATCGGGTGGGTCGTCTCAATGATGCGTTTTCGAAGACTGGTCCATTCAGTGGTGCGATGAGAGACCGTTGATCCAAACGCCCACTGTACCTGTCGTACTTACTGTATGTTACTGAGCTTATATACTTGACTTTTTACTCAATTTCTGCACAAGCACACGCACACGCGAAGAGAGAGAGAGAGAGAGAGAGGGGGGGGGGGGGTCCCAGGTCTTTGATGTACATGTCTAGAGTCTGCTTGAACTACCGATAGTTATTATCGATCACGTCACTTAGAGGAAAGCAGACGTTTGCCACCCCCCCCCCCCCCTGTTAGACCGGTGAACCCCCCCCCCCTCCCACCCGAAAAAGATTTCTGGCTACGCCCCTGTCCTTGCCATAAAAAATTGGCAAGAACCGACGGCTGCTCCGAATCTGGTAGATGCGTTTCGGTCAGGGCGTACACGGTAAGAGCTTCGTAATTCAGTTGCGCTTGAATTTAAACCCATTTCTCTTGTTTGCGACCTCCGTGCATGTTGATGTAACACATCTTACGGTCTCTGTATTTATCCTTTGTGCGTCTTTTCTTTACCCCCTGTGGTCTAATTATGCTCCTGGCTAGTGTGCCGCTACATTCAATACTAGCTCAATATACCTTCCTCAGTGCTAGCGGCCCGCCTAAAAAAGCTACTGCCTGTCCCGAAATCGGCGCCCCATAGTGCAGCTACGTGGTCTCTAAAATATATACCGTCACGCCGTCGTGGTCCGCTCGATGCACTTCATGGTTGATGTCAATGACTGTGACTTTCAATATCACACCACTTCCTTTCAACCACTGGCACCGTGCACACTGCGATCTACGCATCCTCGGAAACTTACCGGAGTTCGTTAACCCTTTTAGCTATTTATTTCGTAATCCCCACTCCCCGCAACTTTTGTACGTCAATCACGCCTCCTATTATCACCGCCAGATGCTGCTTAGTCATTGTGCACGATAAGAGACGTTAGGAGTATTGTTGGAAAAAATTACCGCCCTTCCACTCCGTGAAGATGTTCGAACAGCGAAGCTGTGTTAGTTACACCGAGTGTTACGAGTGTTACATGAGCATGTGTTGCGCGGGATGCAATTGCGTAAATACAACTAAAGACAGATCTACAACAGGAACTTATATGGAAACGTTGCGAGGCGAGAAGAGCTATGAATTGGGCTAGTTGGTGTGCATTCATTTTTTCTTTCGCTAAGTACAGTAGGACGCCACAGGGACGAAACGGACACTGGATATGAAGCGGACACGAAGTGACACGGCGGAAAGAAAAATACCAACTGGTTTATTATCAGATCATTATACAGTATTTAAAGCACACATCGCCGTATTACGACTGCGTGAACTATGATTACAGCAGAAACACTCAGATCGCGTACTCACGTTTCTGGTTGTTATGATTCTATGTGTATGTGATTCTATGTTATGATTCTGTGTGTGTATGCAAAGAATGCATACACGCACAGAATCATAGTTCACGCAGTCGCAATACGGCGCTGTGTGCTTTAAATGCTGCATAATGATCTGACAATAAACTAGTTGGTAGTTTGCGCTCCCGTGTGTCACTTCCTGTCCGCTTCATATCCAGTGTCCGTTTCGTCCCTGTGGCGTCCTACTGTACTTAGCGCAAGAAAAAAGTTGTCGCAGTTTCACCCGAAAGGCGAAGCATCAATTGCGATAGCAAATTTGTAGAGAGCTATACGGAGTAATGATAGTAGCTTCATCAGCTGTATAAAGTTGGACATGCAGCAGCACCGGCAACACGCAGAACTGTTGTCGACGCCGTCGGCATTATGCCCGTGTTCGCACAAAACGCGTGCGGCGTTGGTGACTGTTGCCGGAGCCTCTGGGGGCGGCTCGGTTTTCGACGACATCAGAACGGGACACTCGTCGAGTTGCGTCGGAAGTCTTTACCACCTTCTCGCCTCACAACGTTTGTACATAAATACGCACTTGGTGCCGCAGCTAAACGTCGCCTCCCTTCCCTCCCCCCCCCCCCGCCCACCGCCTTTCGCGCGTCGGAAGAAGGCGCGTTAGCGCTACATATATGGTGATTGTAAAGGAGGAAAGAGACGCCTACTTCTGCAGCCCTTCAGGGAGCACGGCGCAGAACGCGCGATGTGCGTTCGCTCCCCGTGAAAGCGCGCGTCCCTCGCGCCCTTTCACTCGCACATACAGCGTCCAGAGCGCGGCGACGATTTCATCGCCGTTGACGTCATACGGAACCTCACGGCGACGGCGACGGTGACGGCGACGCCGACGGCAGAAATCTGCTTTGGAGTGTCCATATAATTGCTATCGCAATAAAAATAAATGGAGGCGAGAAGAGGGAGTGATTTCCGACGCTACTTGACTAGTGTCCAGTTCCCTTGTCGATACCTGCCGAGCCACCGCCAGAGGCATCGGCTGCAGTCACGGACACCGCGCGCGTTCGGCGCGACCGCGGGGAAACGCGGACGGCGTCGGCGGCAGCTCTACGCGTTATCCGAAAGGACGCGCCACACAGAAGCACCTTCTCTTATGGCCTCTTCTCCACGCGCCAGCGTGGCTTCTCGTTGGTAGCTTCCTCCCCCAGCACGCCTCTCCTCCTCTGCGGGTCACGTGACCTGCCCTCCCCCCGGCGTGGCTCTTTTCCTCTCCTGCATGGTCACGTGACCTGCGTGACGCCGGACACATGGCGAAGGGTCGACTAAGAACAGCTTCGCTGTTAAACGAAAGCAGGGAAGAGATTCATACGACCCCATCTCTTACAGGTATAAGTAGCGGTACAAGGTACATAGAGAAGTTATGAGGAAGAGAAGAAAAATTAAGGAGATGTACACAAAAATGCTAGAATCAAAAGCCTGTATAGCATTTATGATTAACTTAATCAGCCTAGGTGACTAGTTGTCACCGCCCTGTTTCAAAGCGGATGCTAAAAATCATCATCATCACACGGGTTGCTTGGCCTTTGCCATGACTTCATCTGAGCGGTTTCCACGGAATTCCGCTAATCTGCACTCGTTCGTCCGCGCCTACTGTCTCTCTTATCACCATTGCTACTCTGCACATGTTCGAATTCCCAGCAAAGACCAATCGACGTCTCCTCCTCGCCGTGGGAATTCCTACATAGAGCCGCGATGCCCTCCCCCCATTCTCTTTATTGCCCGCGATGCCCTCCTCCCCTTCTATTTGTTGTCATTTCCGCTATCGCCACTTTCGCCCAGTAAAGTGGTACGAACAGCGTCATAGTACTAATATGTATGTTCCAGTATCATAGGGTGTAGCCAAAGCCTTTTTGTACGGATTGAGATCGTTTGAGGTGCTTCTGCATCTCGAATATTTGTGTGTAGATTTGCTGCAACGAAAGCAGCAGTTTAATCTGCACTGAGAGAAACGTAAAATGCGCGGTTTTGAAAATGTGCGCGTGTAGATATTTAAAAGACTTTTCAGTCTATGCATCTGCATTGCAGGAATCGGAAAGCGCAGCTACTGTGAGAACGTTTAGCGAGTCGCTCTGCCAGCGTTCGCTAGCGTACCCGTAGAGCACAATAGTTTACTTGGCGACGATCCTTAATCGGCTTTTTGTAGCGACCAAAATTTCCGCGTGCACACATTTTCTAAAACAATTTATTCGTATACTCGGCAACGAAGTCGCGGTACAAACATGATGAAATTGTCCATGCGGTGTGCATGCAGTGTTCCTTAGAAGCTTCTTGAAACAAATATTCCGTGCCTGTATGCATGCCTCATAAACATTTCTCCATAGATATCGTTGCTGCCCACCGTGTGGAGCACGCGAAGTTTTGAGCTGTTTGAGCATATTTTGCATTCATATATGAGTGCCAACTTTCACAGTGCGTGCGAACTAGTGCCTCACGTGTTGTCGCGAATGGTGTGCATCATCTGACCCCGCGCGTTTGGCTGCAACGAATTAACACCCGGTGTGTGCCACCTGCACTATCCGCAACAGTAAAAAATTGCTCGGGGTCTGTTATGCTACAACTAAGACGACTTGAAGGCTCAAGCCAAGGCCAACACCACTGGCGTCAGTGTGAAGTTCTGTAGGTACGCTTGGGTCAAAATGGCGCAAGATTGGCGGAGACGTAAGTAGGCGGCGAAGAGTGGTAAACGCTTCCTCAGAGGCTTCCGACCAATTAGAAAGTGCATTGTCGCCATGGAGAAGTTGGTTGAGGGGTGCGATCACAGTAGCGAAATTGCGCGAATGAATCGTCGAAAATTGGAGCATAGTCCAATGAAGCTGCGTAGTGCTTTCATGTTAGTGGGCTTCGGGAATTCGAATACGGCACGAAGTTTAGTCTATAGGGTCGGGAATAATGCCTTCTTTGGAGACGTGGCCTAGTATAGTCAGTTTTCTAGCTGCAAATAGGCACTTTTTCAAGTTAAGCTGGAGACCAGCATTCCGGGGACAAGTCAAAACTGGATGTAAACGGCGAAGATGGGTCGTAAAATCTGGAGAAAACACGACAACGTCATCGAGGTAGCAGAGAAGAGTATGCCACTTTAGGCCGCGCAGGATGCCGTCCATCATGCATTCAAAGTTGGCGGGTGCGTTGCAGAGACCAAACGGCAGGACAGTGATTTCGTACAAGCCATCTGGTGTTACAAACGCGGTTTTTGGACAGTCAGCGTCAGCCATGGGCACCTGCCAGTAGCCAGAGCGGAGATCTATGGAGGGAAAAAACTCCGCTCCTTGTAAACAGTCAAGTGCGTCGTCTATACGTGGCAACGGGTATACATCCTTTCGAGTAATCTTGTTAAGCCTTCGATAATCAACGCAAAATCGTATGGTGCCATCTTTTTTCTTAACTAGGACGAGTGGTGATGCCCAGGGACTACTAGAAGGCTGGATGACACTGCGTTTGAGCATATCGTTCACCTGGTCATCGATAACGCGTCTTTCCCTCGCCGATACTCGATATACGGACGCTGCCGAATGGGTGGATGGCTTCCGGTGTCGATAGTGTGCGAAACGCCGGCGAGGAGATGGTGAACGGCGAGCGGAGAAGGCGGTCTCAGCGGCATGAGGAGAATCATATCTGTCCGAATAATTGCGCCGTTGTTGGAAACGTGGCGTATATGGAGGCACATTGTTGGAGACGTCCGGTGCAAGTAGGCGACGGTCACGTGCCACGTTTCCAGCACGGCCACAATAAAAACAAATCGGACGGTTGTCATCCGTGCGCCAATGGTCTTGAGGTCGTGCACGCTGTACCACTGGTCGAGCGGGAGGGAATACAGGCGGGCGTAAAGGCGGGCGAAGTGGACCGTAGGTCTGCAGTCCAGGTCTCGCAGCGACTTCGGCGTACGTCAGGGGAGCGGCAGTCGGAGCCTGATGAAACTAAGGCGGGACGTTGTCGGCTACCTGCTCCTTGATGACATATTGCAGAGCGGGCGCCAATAGAGAGCTCGACGGGCCGTGTGTAAGCGGCATCAGCGAAAGCTCACGGGCAACTTCTTCACGGACGAACTCCTTGATCTGTGCTAACAGCGAAGTGTTATCCGGGACAACAGCAAAGCTCGACATTGAAGTGGCCTGTGGAGGAGATTGGCGGGTGGCTACGCGTTGTTTGCGTAGTTCATCGAAGCTTTGGCAGAGACTGGCGAGTTCTGACACTGTTGCCGGGTTTTTCGCCAGCAGCATCTGGAAGGCGTCATCTTCAATGCCTTTTAAGATGTGCCTGATCTTCTCGGCATCAGTCATTGCGTCGTCAACGCGGTTACAGAGGTCGACAACATCTTCTATGTACTTGGTAAATGTCTCCCCGCTCTGTTGTGCACGACCACGCAACCGTTGCTCGGCGCGAAGCTTGCGAACGGCGGGGCGCCCGAATACCTCCGTTACGCTAGCTTTTAAGGCCGCCCACGTCGTGACATCTTGTTCGTGGTTTCGGTGCCACACGCTGGCGACACCGCTCAAGTAAAACGACACGTAACTCCGCTTTTGGGTGTCGTCCCAGTGGTTGTGGGTGCTCACCCGGTCATATTCAGCGAGCCAGTCTTCTACGTCATGATCTTCTGTACCACTGTAGATGGGTGGGTCGCGTCGACGTAACGGGCCAGGGCAGACCAATTTATACGAGTGCCAACTTTCACAGTGCGTCCGAACTAGTACCTCACGTGTTGTCGAGAACGGTGTGCATCATCTGATCCCGCGCGTTCGGCTGCAACGAATTAACACCCGGTGAGTGCCACCTGCGCTATGCGCAACAGTAAAAAATTGCTCGGGGTCGGTTATGCTACAACTAAGACGACTTGAAGGCGCAAGCCCTAGCGCCGCTCAGTGACACGACGACCAGCTTTTTTTTTAATTTTTTTTGGTTGAGTCATCTTCACTCCGAACCCATATTTTGCAAAGTCAGTTTTGCAAGTCATCCTTATTTCACCAAACTCGGACCATGACTCAGCACTTATTTTTGCTGAGTCATCATCACTCTGAAACCATAATTTAGTCACTTTTGCAAGTCACCATGCAAGTCACCCTTTCTATGGTATTGACTCTATCTATGGGGGGGGGGGGGGGGGGGCCCATCTCAGTTTTACTTCCATCGCACTAGCTTTGCTCTGTTACTCCAAATTTCCCATTTCCATCCCTCTTGATTTACCCTATCGCCACTTGATTCGCCTTCATTTACTGTTCATTTCCTTAGCTCACTATATTTCATCATTACTTTTCGTTTGACTCCGATCACCCAACTAAACCCATTTAATTCACCTTCAATTCACCTCTTTGTATACCCATACTTTATCATTACCATCATAACCATACTTACACCTATACCTATAATTAATTATTGGTTCTTGGACACTTTTTAGGCTTTAAGACCCATTTTCCCGCTTTTTCATGCTAATTATCATAATTAGTTCAATGACTCTCATGATCATTTATCGATAATTTATTCATCATGCAATAAAGATTGATATATAATGTTATGAGGCTTGCAATTACGTTAAGGAGTTTACAATTTTTTGTACTTATTTACGCGATTTTTTCGAACCACTTTTCCAAGCTCACCTCAAAACGATATTTCCGCCTTAAAAACGCCTACGGCGAGAGGCGATCCGGCGCACTTCGGCGATACGGCGCAGTCACGAACAGCGACATGTCTTGCCACTGCAGCACAACCACTCCGACGACCCCTCACGCCGCGTTGAGACGTCACGACTCTTGCTATCTTTTGATGTATCTATGGGCAGGGCAGGCGCGAACGCCGAGCCCCACTACCAAAAATTATATGCTCCATCTACCCCGATTAGGGGAAGTGGCGCGATTCAACCAACCGCAGTGTAATGGTGGGTCTCCGCACGGGGCTGCGACCTCAATGATCGCCGCATGCCCAGCACCAGGTAAGTATGCGGCTGCCGGCATCGGGAAGCCAGGCCATACCAAGAACACCACCATGTTTAACAACCGAACAGCTCAGTTGCAGAATAACTCAGAAGTATCTAAGCTCATTAAATGCACTTTCTTGGCCACCACCTGGCAAAAGGTCGTCGCCTTCACAATTCTGTTAATTAAGTTTCTAAATGTTTTATAAGATTAACGTACAAAAGGCAAAGACAGCCATGCATAACAGAAAACGGAGGTATTGGTAGAAGCCGTGTAAAGCGCAACGCAAGACGAACAATAAATTTGAAAACGAAAACAAGCAGGGGGTTAGGGGGTGAAGCATTACGATTGGACTAGCCGGCGAGTGAGGTAAAGCAATAAAAAAAGTAAAAGGGAAAGCCACAGACGTGTGGCTGCTGCACATGTGTTACCACGCCAAGTAGTCCGGCAGCGTTTGACAGTGTTCTTGGTTGCTCGGAACAGACGTTCAATGAGCAGAGGCTGAACAGAGTAGTGGTGCTTTGCTTCCTTACTGTGTTTTCAGGTTTCACGTTTCCTGAGCTTTATAACAGACCAATGAAACTGATTCTCTAATTGCCTGATCGATTTATTCATTCATTCATGTGTAGTTTTTAAATGTGAAGCATTTCTTGGCGAACATTTGCTACTTTGACCGTATCTGTCTACCTAGCCGCCTACCACTTTGTGCTCTCATGGTCGTTTCGTTAACTTGGTATGTACCAAAATTGACATATTAAGGGAAACTGAGACTTCCACCCAAATGTAGCAATTGCTACAATGGAAACCCAACCGGGTTCCTCGAAAGAAAGCCTCGCAGTTGAAGAAAAATTCGTCCTGGTCCTTGACTCGAACCCGGGACCACCGCCTTTCCGGGGCAGCCGCTCTACCATCTTGCCTTTGCTTCGAGTTGTCGACAAATTCGACTTCGCCCTGCCATCTGCTAGCCGCCTGGTTAGCTCAGATGGTAGAGCGGCTGCCCCGGAAAGGTGGTGGTCCCGGGTTCGAGTCCCGGACCAGGACGAATTTTTCTTAAACTGCGAGGCTTTCTTTCGAGGAACCCGGTTAGGTTTCCATTGTAGCAATTGCTACATTTGGGTGGAAGTCTCAGTTTCCCTTAATTACTTATCTCCCCCTAGCGGATTTCCGCTGAACTATTACATCAAAATAGACATACAATGACAAGAGTATATGACGAAAATAAATGATATGTCATAACATAAATATGACATGCGTGTCAAGTAGGTCATGACAATGACCCAGCGAAAAAGTTTAACACTCAAAAAGCACTCAAATGGGTTCGGACGTGGGTACTAAGTGAAGGAAACACTACAGGATGCTGGTAGAAGTAATAGTGATGAGCATGACTCGGCACAAAAGACAATGACTCAGCGAAAAAATATTAACACTCAAAAACCACTGGAATGGGTTCGGACGTACGTGCGTATTAAGTGAAGGAAACACTAAAGGTTGATGGTCGAAGTCATAGTCATGAGCATGACTAAGGCTTTCGCCTTAAGGTCTCTTAGGTGTAGCTAAAGGGACCCCTGAGGACTCATGACAAGAATGTCATGACATGCGTGTCATGTAGGTCATGAAAGAGCCGCCTAAGTATTCGTGCTCTCATGGTCGTTTCGTTAACTTGGTAGGCTATCCGCCCTCTGCTTCGCATAACATCGATTCTCACATTCTGGTGGGATGGCCAGATATGACCAGAGGTCATGCACGTTGTGACGAGTAGTCAATGATTTGTCAATGAATTGTAGAAATTAATTTCAGCTAAGGCGTTGCGCTGCTGAGCACCAGATCGCGGGATCGAATCCCGGCCGCGGCGGCAGCATTTAGATGGAGGCGAAATGCAGAAAGCACCCATGTGCTTCCATTGTAGTGCACGTTAAATAACCCCAGGTGGTCAAAATTAATCCGGAGCCCTCCACTACAGCGTGCCTCATAATCATAATTGGTTTTGGCACGTAAAATCCCAGAAAGAGAAGAAGAAGGAGAAATTAATTGCTAATGGCAGATGTAACGCGGCTGTAAAAAGGCTGAAAAGTGACTCGCTGTATATTGCGTCAAATATATCCGTATTAAAATAATGACAATGATCACTAATGTGTACTATGATAAACTGAGTTCCTAATCTATTATGTTGTGTTTTTGTATCTTATCCTGCGCACATTAATACTCATGAATTCATGCACCCTGCCACCAAGTTTTATTTCATATGTACAAGCCATATGGAGTTCGACAAACCTTTCGATAGATTATCAGTCCTACGCGAGCTACATTTAAAACAGACGTTCATCTTTCGGCGTTAAACCAAAGTTGTGAATGCAGAAGTCCAATTAGGTAAGGACAAGTTACTTAATAAATCATGCTTGTGGGTTATTACGGCAACTCAAAGAGAATGAAGTGAATAGTTTGATGTATAATGAGTACCAGTTGACTGTGCCCCCATGTGTGCGCAAATATATGGAAAACAGAAAAAAGCCGAATATTCCGTAGAGTAGATACTGCAGCATGCTACTTCTTTTGGTGGCGTTTTCCTCGGCGCTTTATGGCCCTCTATATGCAATTAAATGTACTGTAAAGGGGGTTTATTTGGGTCGTAGAGCGGCAGCAAGAAACGCAGCACCAGCAGGTAGGGCATAGCCAGAGAGCGAACTGGGTACGAGCCACACGATGGCAACGGGGCTGTTCAGCGTGCCGATCTTTGTCCTCACAATCACCCCCGGGTATGGAAGAGTAGCCATCCTGGCGACCTAGGGAGAGTGCAGTGGATCGCAGTACGGCTTGAGCCGGTCAATGTGTACTGTCTCTCGCCCGCGACGACGGAGATCGGAAGATGGCGACACGGGTTCAATCACGTAATTACTAGTTATGTTTGTGCAACCACGCGGTAGGGCCCGTGGCACTTGGGAAGGAGCTTCGACGAAAGACCAGGAGCAGCAATAGGCGGGACCCAAAGCCACACGAGGGAGTCGATGGCGAAAGGGTGAGGAGGTGCTTTGAGGTCATGACGCTGCTTTTGGCGACACTGTTGAGCGGACGTCAGTGGACGGGCAAATTGTCGGCATTTCTCGGCGTGCTGAGCGACCGTAGCAACAAGTGAGCAGTCGGCAAGGTCCGGCCGGTACGGGAGAACCGTATCAATGGTGCGGGAGAGCTGGCGGCCGTAAAGCAGAAAGAATGGTGAGAACCCGGTAGTGGCTTGGGAGGCAGTGTTAAATGCGTATGTGACGAAGGGAAGTACAACATCCCAGTTTGAATGGTCTGACGCCACATACAGTGTAGGTCTTCGACACTCCGCCGTGACCACACTGGGGGTCGGAGTGAAAAGCTGAGCATAAATCGTTTCGAAGCTGGCGGGGCACGACTAATTAAGAGACATGTGCAGCCATTATTGTGGTAGTTGCGGCGGTATAAAAGTCCGTCGCGGATGGCGAAATGCTGGGCCCGTCGGCGTAACGCTCGAGTTGCCGAAGCCGCCGGAGGGTTGGACAAAATATCGAATATTGTGAGGATCCATGAGTCTTTTTGTTGCTCCGAGCCCATGTCCATGATGTCAAGTGGGGAGATGTCATGACTGTCGGTAGGAGTACTGGCGTCTGAAGTAACTGGGAAGCGCGAGAGGGCATCGGCGTCGGAGTGTCTGCGTCCAGAGTGATAGACGACACGGATATCGTATTCCTGGAGGCGGAGGGCCCACCGAGCGAGGGGACCCGACGGGTCTTTCAGGTTAGATAACCAGCAAAGAGCGTGATGATCAATCCGTCACCACGTCAAAGGGTCGACCGTAGAGATATGGGCGAAATTTTTTGAAGGGCCCGTACTATGGCCAAGCACTCTTTTTCGGTTATTGTGTAATGGACATCAGGTTTTGTAAGGGCACGACTGGCATAAGCGACCACGTGTGCGGCATTAGTGTTCTTACGTTGTGCGAGCACGGCACCAAGGCCGAGTTCACACTGGCGTCAGTGTGAAGTTCTGTAGGTACGCTTGGGTCAAAATGGCGCAAGATTGGCGGAGACGTAAGTAGGCGGCGAAGAGTGGTAAACGCTTCCTCAGAGGCTTCCGACCAATTAGAAAGTGCATTGTCGCCTTGGAGAAGTTGGTTGAGGGGTGCGACCACAGTAGCAAAATTGCGAGTGAATCGTTGAAAATTGGAGCATAGTCCAATGAAGCTGCGTAGTGCTTTCAAGTTAGTGGGCTTCGGGAATTCGGATACGGCACGAAGTTTAGCAGGGTCGGGAAGAATGCTTTCTTTGGAGACGTGGCCTAGTATAGTCAGTTTTCTAGCTGCAAATAGGCACTTTTTCAAGTTAAGCTGGAGACCAGCATTCCGGGGACAAGTCAAAACTTGATGTAAACGGCGAAGATGGGTCGTAAAATCTGGAGAAAACACGACAACGTCAGCGAGGTAGAGAGACAAGTATGCCACTTCAGGCCGCGCAGGATGCCGTCCATCATGCGTTCAAAGGTGGCGGGTGCGTTGCAGAGACCAAACGGCAGGACAGTGATTTCGTACAAGCCATCTGGTGTTACAAACGCGTTTTTGGACAGTCAGCCATGGGCACCTGCCAGTAGCCAGAGCGGAGATCTAAGGAGGGAAAAAGCTCCGCTCCTTGTAAACAGTCAAGTGCGTCGTCTATACGTGGCAACGGGTATACATTCTTTCGAGTAATCTTGTTAAGCCTTCGATAATCAACGCAAAATCGTATGGTGTCTTTTTCTTAACTAGGACGACTGGTGATGCCCAGGGACTACTAGAAGGCTGGATGACACTGCGTTTGAGCATATCGTTCACCTGGTCATCGATAACGCGTCTTTCGCTCGCCGATACTCGATACGGACGCTGCCGAATGGGTGCATGGCTTCCGGTGTCGATAGTGTGCGAAACGCCGGCGAGGAGATGGTGAACGGCGAGCGGAGAAGGAGGTCTTAGCGGCATGAGGAGAATCATAGCTGTCCGAATACTTCCGCCGTTGTTGGAAACGTGGCGCATATGGAGGCACATTGTTGGAGACGTTCGGTGCAAGTAGGCGACGGTCACGTGCCACGTGTCCAGCACTGCCACAGTAAAAACAAATCGGACGGTTGTCATCCGTGCGCCAATGGTCTTGAGGTCGTGCAATTGCACTGTACCACTGGTCGAGCGGGAGGGGATACAGGCGGGCGTAAAGGCGGGCGAAGTGGACCGTAGGTCTGCAGTCCAGGTCTCGCAGCGACTTCGGTGTACGTCAGGGGAGCGGCAGTCGGAGCCTGATGAAACGAAGGCGGGACGTTGTCGGCTACCTGCTCCTTGATGACATATTGCAGAGCGGGCGCCAATAGAGAACTCGACGGGCCGTGTGTAAGCGGCATCAGCGAAAGCTCACGGGCAACTTCTTCACGGACGAACTCCTTGATCTGTGCTAACAGCGAAGTGTTATCCGGGGCAACAGCAAAGCTCGACATTGAAGTGGCCTGTGGAAGAGATTGGCGGGTGGCTACGCCTTGTTTGCGTAGTTCATCAAAGCTTTGGCAGAGACTGACGAGTTCTGACACTGTTGCCGGGTTTTTCGCCAGCAGCATCTGGAAGGCGTCGTCTTCAATGCCTTTTAAGATGTGCCTGACCTTCTCGGCATCAGCCATTGCGGCGTCAACGCGGTTACAGAGGTCGCGACAACATCTTCTATGTACACCCGTGAGCAAAACTATACCGACCACAGGGTTGCCGAAAAAACTGAATTTCTTCGTAATTACCAAGCATAAACTGGAATTGACGAGTACACTGAAATGTTCCCATTGCCAAGTTTGGACTGCAGTCCTCAATTTAAAGTTGCGTTCACAGGCAGAGGAAAAAATGGGCTTTATCGCGCAACCCCTGGTCCGTATACTTTTGCTCACGGGTGTAGCTGGTAAATGTCTCCCCGCTCTCTTGTGCACGACCACGCAACCGTTGCTCGGCGCGAAGCTTGCGAACGGCGGGGCGCCCGAATACCTCCGTTACGCTAGCTTTGAAGGCCGCCCACGTCTTGAGATCACGTTCGTGGTTTCGGTGCCACACGCTGGCGACACCGCTCAAGTAAAACGACACGTAACTCCGCTTTTGGGTGTCGTCCCAGTGGTTGTGGGTGGTCACCCGGTCGTATTCAGCGAGCCAGTCTTCTACGCCATGATCTTCTGTACCACTGAAGATGGGTGGGTCACGTTGACGTAACGGGCCAGGGCAGACCAAGGTAGTCACCGAGGCAGTGGGTTGTGGTTGTGGTGGTCCTTCTTCCGGCATATTGAAGACAGGCTGTAGTGTCCGGTTGCGAAGTTCTAGATTTCCGGTTGTACCCAGCACCTCCGCCAATTGTAAAGGAGGTTTATTTGGGTCGTAGAGCGGCAGCAAGAAACGCAGCACCAGCAGCTAGGGCGTAGCCAGAGAGCAAACTGGGTACGAGCCACACGATGGCAACGGGGCTGTTCAGCGTGCCGATCTGCTTCCTCACAGTACAAAAAAAAAGAAATTGCAATCTCAGGCAGTTTCCGATCTTCAGCAGTCGACCGAAAGTAGATGCTTCCTGCGCTTTATCGTTACGCGTCGTACGCGCAAAGTAATCCCAACGCATCTATTACACGCTGTGTCTGCATTTGTACATGTCGTGCAAACGTAACTTGATTTTTCTTGCAGAGTTCAATATACCATAAGTGGAACGGCGACAAGCGCCGGATTTTGCAGAGCGCTCTCCCAGCACGCCGAGTGAGTAGGCCGATCCAAGTATCGACCGGCTTATCTAAGCATTATCTGCCGCTACGCTGCGCGGTATCCACTGCTTCCATCTTCCCTTCTATAGCCACCATAACCTTGCTTTCAAAAATCGACATCGATACGCTCCGGCCACTATTCTGCCACCAGGCTAAGTTTGGCTCCTGCGCGTGCTAGGAGTGGCATTACCGCACAGCTTGTGAATGAAATGGTGGGCCTTTGCGCAGTTCTGCTCCCTACAGGGTATCGCCGACAACTTTCTGTGGCTATAAAGGGAAAGCTACGGAGGCAAAGCGCGCACAAGGAGCGCTTCTGAAAAGAGCCCTGCTTTTTAATGCACGTTAATTTATACTGAGGAAGAGAAAACAAACACCTAATTAGCAACAGTTAAAAAAGACTGAACACACCACTGAGTGTAAAAGTTTACTTATTTTGCGGCTTTTCCCTTCCGCGTCCGGGGAAACGCGAAACCATCGCACGTGGAAGCTGCGTCGATTCAGCCTCTGGTCCGAGCAACCAAAGGCACTGTCAAACGCTGCCGGACTACTTGGCGCGGTAACACATGTGCAATAGCCACGCGGCCGTAGGCTACCTCCCCCCCCCCCCCGCCCCGTTTTTTTAATTGTTTACCGTGCTCGCCAGCTAGCCCATTCGTAATGCTTAACCTCCCCCCCCCCCTCCTTTCCTTGTTTTCGTATACAAATTTATTGTTCGTCTTACTTTGCGCTTCACAAGGCTTCCACCAATACCGCCTTCTTCAGTTATTTATAATAGCATAATTGGCTTACTTTCCCTTTTGTACCTTAATTTTATACAAAATTTACAAACTCAATTTACAGAATTGCGAAGGCGAGGGCTTTTTGCCAGGTGGTGACCATTAAAGTGCCTTTAATGTTCTTCGATACTTCTGTGTTATTCTGCAACTAAGCTGTTCGCTTGCTAAATGTGGTGTCGTTCTTGGCATGGCCTGGCTAAAGCCCCTCTATATAAGAAGTAGCGACACGCTTTGAAGAATGCCGCCTCCTCCTCGTACGCTCTGTCAGAGGCGGCCGCCGCGTCGGTATTGGCCTAATGGCATCACGTGGGCCGTCGCGCCGCCGCGCGCTGGCTGCGTTTGTTTACGATCGCGCTCCATCGCCATTTTCGCCCGAGAAGCGTCTACCGACTGGCGAGGAGCACAACGATAGCGGCGAACACAGTCGGCGATCGTCGAAATCTGATCAGCGGCGAAACGCGTCGGCTTTTATACATGAGTCATCGAAGGTTCGACAGTAATCCCTGGTGCCCGCGTGTCTTCCAGAAAGTACTACACAATTCTCGACACTCAAACAATCAGATTACATAAGCGTCGGTGACAACAGACAACGGATAGACGCATCGATAACGTTCGAGAAACTTCCGATACATGCAGGTGCGTCCTGCACCGAGCGATTACGTTTAACATTTGTTAGCCGGTGAAAAGCGGTCAACGGTGAAAGATAAACAAGTGCACGTGTCTCAAGCGGTGTAGGTGGCGCCACGGTGGAGAAAGGAGCGCGAAGGAGAGGAGAAACGAGCAGGACGGTAGGCGGAGGAGGAGAGTGTCGCTACTTTTTATATTGAGGGGCTTTAGGCCTGGCTTCCCGACCACGGCAGTGTCATACTTATGCATGGGGCTCGGCCTGCGGCAATCATCGCTGCCTGGAAACTTGGTCACATGATAAGCGCGCGCTCCCGAGCAGCGTACTTCTTCAGCGTTGAACCGATGAGAGCATCGCCCAGGCGCCGCGCGTTCCGTTGTGGTAGCCAGGGCTACATCTAGCCGTCCAGCTCAACCAGAATGACGTTCCGAGAACCCCCGCCCAAGGCGCACTGCTTCACCTTCAGCGCGCCAACGGGCAGCAGCGCCGATGAAATCATCGACGCCATCGAAGAAACCGTATGGCCTGGAGGCCTTGAGACCCTCCAACACCAAGCAGGAGTAAAGTTCATCGCAGCTGTGGCGTCCGCAGCAGCCGCCGTAAAACTATCGTCCCGGGGCTCCTACGTTGTGAACGGTGCCTCGGTCCCAGTCGCTCAAGTCGGACCACGAGTCCTCTACGTTTCCGTGTTCCCCCGTACGTGGGAAACGCCACACTCGCATCCGCCCTGTCTACGTATGGAAAAGTTCTTACAATTCAAGAATCGCAGTTCAAAGGAAGACCCACAGTCGGTACCGGCGTAAGCGTCATTCGCATGGAAATGGCGAAACCCACGCCAAACTTCATGTCCGTCCAAGGTCACCACATCCTGTTTGACTACCGAGGAATCCGGAAGGTGTGGAGCGGAGGGCCACTTTGGGAAGACATGCGAAACGCCACGTTGCGAAAGGTGCGAAGTCTACGGTCACGAGACTGCCAAGTGCACGTCCCCTTGCCGCCGCTGTGCCGGGAACCACGTCACAGCGGACGGTTTCCTGCTGAGGTCCTACGCCGCTGCAGCCACATGCACCAACATCTCCGCCAGCATCGAAGACAACGACGGCCAGCCAGACTAAGACGAGCTCCCCAAAGATCTTCTTAGCGATGACCGGGCCCCCGAAGTACAAACGTCGCTAGAAGGGCCACGCAACAGCGAACTCTCCGAAGCCTCGTCTCGCTCGGAATCTTCAGACAGCTCTGAAGATGATTTCCCACCGCTCCCCTCTTCTGAGAAGAGCACCACCGAAGTCAGCGCATCAGAGGCAGACTCAAGCAAGACGACCTCTCCTCCAGAGCACGGAAAGAACCAGGCAGCAGATTCCGCAGCGCGCGAAGGCGTCGCCGCCAACGAGCCCACCGACAAGCCGCGTATTCCGGTTGGGCGAGGACACCGCCCCCAGCCCGAGCAGACGCCGTCACCTGGTACCGGGCGTGAGACGGGACACACCCAAGCCAGCGGATACTATGTGCCTCAAATAACGGACGCGTCGTTAAAGAACCCGGTAAGTAACCGACCTGCTTCCTAAGGCAGAAGCAATGGACACTGATAAACCAGATATAAAGCGAACACGCGAAATAGAAACGGACTCCAGCGGTTCGCAGAAAGATGGTAAATCTAAGGTTCCGAAAAAACTGCGCGCATCGGGTTCCGCCCATTTATCTAGGCTGTAACATGGCGACGTTTTTCGCTTCCATCATGGCGGTGGTGCATTTGCTCTCTCTGAATGTTCAAGGGTTTCGGTCCGTCGACAAAGAGACAGAGGTGTTGCATGTCGCGAGAGCGCAGGGCGTCGACGTGTTTTTCTTGCAAGAGTGCAATTTCCGGAAACGCCTCGATGTGTCGAACTTTACGGCCCGGTTTTCTGTTGATGCTTTCTTTTCGTTAATAAAGGATGTCTTGCGATGTAGGAGTGGTGTTCTTAAGCCTCCATTTTAGAAAGGGAGCCCACTGCACGTACGGTATAAGGCCGTTTCACATGGCGCGATTGGGGCAAAAAAAATCGTTCTGTCGCGCACGTCGCAGAGCGATTTTCGCTGGCAGCTTTCACATGCGTCTTTGACCGCGCGATTTCCGTCGCAGCGACGCCGAAAGTTGCTCCCTGCCCACAAAGTATCCATGCCTGCATCGTTAAATAAAAACAACATGGAAACTAGTCAAATATTACAATTTCATATTATTTTTTTGAAAACAGAATAGTACATAATTTTTAAGCCTTTAAACGCGTTGAGACTGCGATCGCTTAGTCCGCAGTTGCGGCTAGTGAAAATGCTGCACAAACCGCATAAGCGTGCGGCGTGGTGGGTGGTTTTGTTTTGTACACTACTTGTGTTGGTTGCGGTACGATGAAAGCCACAACTCTTCTCCTGCAGGAGTATTTGCCTCTCCAAAAGAAGCTACTGTTAAGTGTGCAAGTGCCTGACACAATTTGTAGCGATGAAGACGTTGACGACGCGACGATCGTGAGGGTACGTGCCGTATGTTGAAGGCGGTGTCAGCTCCCGACCTGGATAGCATGCAGCTTCTCCTTTTAAATAAATTGTGCGAGCTGGAGAAAAAAATTGTTGAAGAAGCTCCTGGGGGAGCCACAGGCGCTGGTGGGTATACGCTCTGTTAAAACATTGAAACTGGTGCGCGACATTGCTCCGCTGAGCTTCCAACACGCGGTAAAACACGAAAGTGCCTATTTCGACGGCGCTTGCTGTTACGTCACGTTGCTCCGCCCACATCGCGCCGATCGCTGCGACTCAGCGACGGAAATTCCAACATGTTGGAATCCCGTCGCGGAGAGCCTGCGACGTCGCGGCGGTCGCTGAGCGACGGAATTCGCTGTGTCGCTGTGTGAAACGGCCTTATAGACAGCCGCACGTTAGCAGTCGATTTTTGGCTACACACGAGACGGGTCAGGGCACTAGCGATATATGCACCCGCACGCCGATCCAATTCCGCAGAATTCTTCGAATCACTAGACACATTCATGCTCGAGCCTTACCCGACGTTTATCGTCGGCGATTTCAACTGTTGCCTAAACGAGGGCCGCGACACTCAAGGACCCGGACGGTCCCGCTGCTGTCGAGGTACGCGTGCATTCCGTCGGCTTGCTCAGCAGTTTCGTCTTTCCGATGCGTTGGGGCAGTTGCACGACGACGTATTCGGGCCAACTTGGGAAAGAGGCAGGTCAGCGAGCAGACTAGACAAATTTCTTTTTCCGCCTGAATTAAGCTGCTACCTAGAAAGTTGTGAAGTTCTTGCTTTTCCTGCGGGCACACCCCGCATCTCCGATCATCGTCCATTGTCGGTACGTCTGGATCTCGGTGAGACCATACCGAAAAGTGATTTATGGCGACTAGACGCCAATCTGCTCACAGATCGCGAGAGCATCGCAGCATACAGAAAGGAATTCAACAAGAGCGGACACTCCCATAGAGCCCAGCGGCCGAATTGACTGCAGCGCGCCAAGCGGTCGGCATCAATCACTTCCGTTTTCGGTTTTGGGGCGCGCATTTTGAACGATAGCTAGCACGCCGGCTGCAGTTTTTTGCTTTACCGCACACGGTCTTCGTGCGACATCGCTTTATTATTTGGTCAAAATGATTACGATCTTGTCAAGTTGCATCGAAACGGTGCCACGTGCCAAAGTAGACGCAAGTGTCACAATGTAGACGCAAGACCCCTTGTGAAACGAGGAAATATTTATTTTGCTCTATATAAAAGCTCGTTCCGCGCTTTTTGTGCGTTCATACAACGTTGTGACCCCAGGTAAGCAGTAGTTCCAGTTAAATAGAGTTTAAGGGCTCTGCGTGGAAAATGAACGCAAAAAACTACAGCGCGTAGCAGACGATCCCCGCTTCCCGCGCGCTTCGCGAGCGCGAAAAGCCAACGGGTCCGGAGCAGCAGCGGCGCGGCAGTTCACAGAAAAAGGCCCTCGCGGGAGCCGGCGCTTTGGACACTCTCCCATATTCTAGACTTTACGAGATGAAACTTCAAGGCGCCACCTTGCGTACATTTCTTCCATAAATTAAAAAGTAGCCGTTGTCATAGCCTTTGATGACGCGAAAAGTCATTAATATTGATTACGATACAAACGCAGTAGTGAAAAGTGCAAAAAGTTTGTTTCAACCAATCTTTTTTCAAATAAACGTGATTTTAACGATGGCTCAAAACACAAATGCCAACAGCACTCGAGAGCGATGCAAATGCTATGAGCACGCGTTGTGAACAAAATATTTTCATGGCCCCAAATAACAGGGAAAATGCGGCGATACGTATGCCTCTCGACTTCCATTGCATATGGCCGCTCATTACCATATTTCGCGCGGCTCGTCGGACCACAAATTATGGCGGAAAATCTCTACAATGGCGGCCCAACGCAACGTCACGCACCGTCAAATTGACGTTTACGAAACGGACCTTTCTGTGACGCTCTTCACGGGATATTCCTTCAGCCAATGAACAAGCTGACATACCGGCTGGCTATCTTGGAACGCCACCACATATTCGCGAAATTGCAGAAGTATATTGCACGGGCTTGTGCACGCTACCGTCCACTTTCTTTTTAAAGCACAAAAGTCGAAATATAGGTGCCAAGGACCACAAAAAAGTATTAGTCGATAAAATTTGTAGCTCCACGTAACGTTTCGTCATTCTGATAAAAACACAAAATTGAATTTTGCAAAACACCGTTTCCCGGCGAAAATTTCAAAACACGTGACCTCTGGACAGCTAATGAGAGTCAAGATGGCGGATAGTGCAGCAGCCATGCGTGCCGAGAATAGAGCCGCAAGTCTATACGCTTTATCGCAACGAATGGAAAGCTCAAAATAGAGAGAAAGGGTGGCGAGTTCGTCGTGGGGGCGATAGTTGTAGCATGGCTACAGTGTACTAGAAGTGTTCTAGTACGCTGTAGCATGGCACAGCCAACGAGGGAGAGAAGAATGCGACATCTTGATTTTCTCTGTTCCGAAACTGGCCGCTAGGTCTCTGGGGCGCTAGGCCCGTCGACGCTCGCGCGATAACGTTCAAATCGCGCTAGACTGTACCTTTGGTTTTTGTGCGCCATCGCAACTTATAGTCATACCGAGGAAGCGTTTGCCAAGCAGATCTTTCATGGGTAAGTGACTATATATGCTGTTGAAATGTAGCTTGTGTAGCTTCGTCAACTGCAGTTAACCTGCTTTGTGCGCGTTGGGTGGTCCGCGTCGCACTTGCCTGCAGCGCCGCGTAGCACGCTTGTGTTCGGCCTTCAACTGAGCGTTGCGTACTGCACAGCTATCGCGTGTGTTCGAGTACGATTTTGGGCACTCGACGGCCGCGCAACGTTCTTGCAACAGCTCAAATCACGTGCGCAACGAGAAATCACGCGCAGAGAGACACCCATCAACTTGGGCATGTTGAGCAAGCGACGCACCTGGGCCCCTAAGCACAACTGAGAGATCAGCAGTCGTGTACAGTTCACCAATGTTCGACATTTCCGCATCGCTACCACTGTACGTTAGACAATTACCAGCCCCGCGGCTTTGCCAAGATTACATTGATGGTATATGCTAAGCATCTATAGGCAATTTAGACCAAGTTAAATTTCGCTGCAGTTGGCCTTTAACTGTTACTAATAAGGTGTTTGTTTTCTGTTCCCCAGTCTATAATACTATCGTGGATTAAAACGCGGGGCTCTTTACAGACGCGCCCTCACTTGTGCGCGCTTTGCCTCCGTAGCTTTCCCTTCATAGCCACTGCAATTTGTCCGCGATACCCTGCAGGGAGCAGAGCTGCGCAAAGGTCCAGCATTTCAATCGCAAGGTATGCGGTAAAACCACTCCTCGCGCGCGCAGGAGCCAAACTTAGCACGGTGGCAGGATGGTGGCCGAAGCGTATCGATGTCTGTTTTTGAAAGCAAGGTTATGGTGGCTAGAAGGGAAGGAGGGAGCATTGGCTACCGCGCAGCGTAGCGGTAGATAATACTTAGATCAGCTGTCGATACTTAGGCCCGTATTCACAAACGGAACTTAAGTAGGGCGTTAATAAGAGCGGGAAAAGTACAAGTGTTAGAAAAGTTTTAGGATAGTACTTCGAAAACGACACTTAAGTATCACTTTCGAAAGTAACACTTTTCGAGTGAAGTATGTCGTCTGGTGTCGACGATACGTAAATAATTTACGTGTACGATCGGTGCAATCGTTAAAAAAAAATTGCAGCAGAGTAATGCGGATATAAATGGTGCAGTATTTGCACGTGCATTCTGCTCAGTAAAATAGAAAGAACTATTTGGTTTCGACGCTTTATTCAAACTCGTCTGGCCACAAGTTCGCAAGTAATGCATTGGTTCTAACAGCCACTGTGTGTGTGTGTGTGTGTTAGAACGCCCGCCTCGGCTGCGGGAGGCTGTGGGTTCGATTCCCACCGCCGCCGAGAACCCACTGGTTCAAAAGGGTACAAGCGTACCCCGGCCTGGCGTTCGGCTTCCTTCAGGGGTTGATACGCTTGGGAAAGGAGCCTGCGCCCTGAATTCCCGTCGAAACCAACGTGAGCACGGTGTGTGTGTGTGTTTTCAACCCGCGTGGACGATGGAAAAAAACTTTTCCGAAGAAGGTCGCGCTGAGGTCCTGGAGCACTTAAGGTGGCCTTAAGTTGCCTTAAGGAGCACTTAAGACTGCCGTAGCAGTCGGTCATCTTGCTTACTAGGCGAGAGTAGCCAAAGTCGCACTTAAGGTTGCCAATGGCTATACTTTATTTTCCGGCACTCAAGTGGCGAATAAAGTGTACCTTATGTACAATATTTGCCTATGAAAGGCGTTAAGCATCGACCGGCTACTTAAGTCATAAGTTAAGGGTAAGTTCCATTCTTGGGCCTTAGATCTGCCTACTCCTTCGGCGTGCTGGGAGAGCGCGTTGCAAATGCCGGCGCTTGTCGACGTTTTGGGCACGCGGGCGAGCGTCGCTTGCGGCCAGTCATGCTACGCCGGTTGCGCTGCGCCAGCCGAAATCCATAGAGAAATAAATTCAACCATAGCCTCCTATATTTCTGAAAAAATATCCAATATCTTTGAAAAAATATAGGAGGCTATGATTCAACTATGCGAAAGCCTTCGTCGCGCGCGCCATCGGCTGATCTCTTTGGAGCATGCGCAGAACCATCCCTAACCCGCGCGCCGCTATGAACGACTGTCTCGGCCACGTGGTCTCGGAGAAGCAGCGCGGGCGGGCGGCGTCGCGGTAAAGAGAGAAGACCTTAGACCATGGAGGAAGGAAACCCCAAGAGAGGCCCCGGCCAGCACGAAGGTGTGGCGGTAGTCACAGCTGTTTTTCGCAAAGGAGCACTGGGGCGGGTACACCAAATGTCAACCTTGTCATTGCAACCGCGCTCTTGAAGCTTTCGCTGCTGCTCTCGGTCTCTGAAAAGTGAGAGATTTTTCCGCCGGTGTCTTTTCCGCAGCACCTTTTGTTCGCGAGAAAAGCTGACTTTAGAGTGTGGTGTGTAAGCTTGAAAGTTGTGTTTTGGGTCTGCGAGTGTGAGTGTCGGCCAGCAACAGATACACTCAAGCAATCACGACGCGGGTCTTCGTTGTCTTCAACGTGCCACGGAAAAACGCAGGAGTGCGTCTGCTTCACTAAAACTGCTACAGAAGTTTTGCAGGCTTTGTTTTGACGCGCGTCAGGAGCACACACTTCCGGCGGCTCGTAACAATGCAAATACGAGACGGTCCTTTGATCGCTGTGGTTACTTGTCGCCGTGTGTTGTGTACTGTGCAGTATCCGTGAGTGCGAATAACGTTTCCTTTGCGAATAGTGAAGCTTCGAAGGAACTGCAGGGCATCCACAAAACGGCAGCACATGTCGCCTGCTATGGATTGGCGGTTTCGAAGAGTCGTGGTGACACTGCGCCGCCGACTTCAAGGTGCCGACTGAGATAATTCGTGTGTTGCAGCGTGTGTCGTAGATTGTTGCTAGCTTTAGTTGTGGCTGCGTCTTCGGATAAAGCCGGATGCCTGTTTGCCCTTCGACACCACGTCGAGACACTGCTCACGAGCTCGAAAACGCAGATTGATGCGCGCCGCCGTTGATGATCGATGTAGGATGCATAGACATTTCCAATTATCACTTTGCAAGATAGGGGCGCCTTTTGTCGATGAACAAATTGCATTCACGCATTTGGCATCCCTTTGCGCACGCAGAAGCATACTAAGTCTGGCTAGTCATGTCTAATGACGTGAAAGTCAACGTGAAACGTGAATCTCGGAAAGGCATGTCCCCGCCTGAAGGCAGTCGGCAAGTGTCCGTGACGAGTTTTAAGTGACTTACACGAGGCTGGGCATTGAACAGTGTGTGTAATCTCGCTGCTTCAGTCTGGCTAGTGCCCATCCCGCTTTCATGAACCAATGAAATGCCCAATGATTGCTATAGATTTTGGTGTAGTGAAAAAGCAATTCCATAGCAGCAGTGAAAATTACCTGTGGAAGTAATAGTAATGCGATGGGTTTTTGTGGTGATTGTCATTATGTAGCGTATGCATGGGAATGCAATCATTTCCACCCTGTGCATGTGTGTAGATAAATGGTTTATCTTCCGAGATTATGGGACAGCACCTAGCTGGTGTTGTAATTATCTTCAGTGGATATCTTACTGCACAGGCTATACCAAAACCTCTCTACCTTTATGTGCTTTTTTTACAATTGTCTTCGCTTTGCAAGGAAAGCCAAGCTTCTCTAACTAAGGTGTAAAGACTTGTGTGACTTCAGCTGAACTTGAAGCAATCAGCAGGATTCAAACACTTGTGTGAGAGTTTTACTGGTGCATGCACCCTTAGGGGCTTGTTTCTTATTGAAAACACTACCATAGCATTTTTTTCTTTCTTTATTGTTATAGCGTTGTATGCCTTAATAACATTGTTAGAAATTATAGAAGTAGTACGTCTGCAAATTTAAGAAATGTTGTTCAATGGAAGGCACATCTAAGAAATGTGGGGTCCCTGACGTAATTCCTAATGCATTTTTGTACATATTCCCAGTGGGCCTCAGTATCGCTATTATTTTTCATCGTTCTCTCGCAACAAGTATTGTTCCTTCATCTTGAAAACAAATGAAAGTCCTCCCATTTTTAAATCTGGTAAAAATGTGCTTTTGTAACTATATATAGATTGATATTCTTTACACTTTAGTCTAGTAAAATGTTAGAATACATAGTTTATTAAGCATATTGTCGAATTAATTGAATCTCATAATGCCTAAGATAAAGTTTTAAAACGGCATTTTGCATGGATTTAGTGCCATCTTGCCATTTATGGAATTCACTCATGGCCTCACTCATGTTTTTGCAATTTGGTTTATATATATATATATATATATATATATATATATCCATCAATATTTATTCTGACGACAAAATCAAATACAGGGTGGGTGTAAGTACACATTCGGAGGTCCCGAAGTAACAACTGTCGGGGGGACCTCCTAACAAGACATGAAAAGGGGGTTAGTAGGATCGTGGCAAACAGTGAGTCATGTCATATATATATACAATTTCTATATCATCGGAAATGAACGGTAAGAGAGAGAGAGAAACGTTTATTATTGAAACAGTGTCCCGAGCGAGGCCCGGTATCACCCTGAGGTGGGAAGGTTCCTGTCCAGGAACCCTCTGGCTTCGGCTGCCCTCTTGGCCCTGGCGACGAGTTGTCGTTGGTCTTCCAGGTCCCCGAGGGCGAGCTTGGCCTCCCACGTTTCAAACAGGTGGTCTTCGTTTGCTTGTGGTGCTCGGTTAGCGTCCATTTCCGGATGCATTTCGCTGTCTTCATTCCACTGGCATTCCAAGAGCAAGTGTGCCAGGGTGTCGGGAACGTTGCAGATCTAGTGGGCAGAGGTAGCTGTGGAATGTCGGGTAGAAGCGGTGCATTATAGTGCCGTGAGTGTAGGTATTACTTTGTAGGCGTCTGAGGACCACGCGGCCCCGGAAACTCTCGAGTTCACCAAATGGCCACAGAGGGCGAAAAATCAACCGCGGCGCGTTCCAGCATAAGCGCGCAAGTGGAGCTACTGTAATTTGGTCGAATACTTTAGTTTGTATTTTTTCTGCTAGGGGCGCTCAACACGACTCAATATTTGAGCTATTAAAGCACATATAATAACCGACAGACACAGTTACAGTGTCATTTTCTTACAAAATAAGCAGTCTATTGTTTTTACTGGACTTCTGTTATTAAAGTCCGTGCTTTGTTACTTGAATAAAGGTTTTGAGGCCTCACTGACATGTGATCAGCGGCAGCCCACTGGTATCGATTGCAGTCCGTGCTGTTTATCGATTCAAATTGTACGGCGGTTATATTTGCGAACGGGGTGGTCGTTTCCTTTGAGCAGCATCACGCAGGTTCATTTTAATTAGATATCAATAATACCTCAGCCAGTTTATGCGTCCAACATTCGATAGCTGCCACCAAGCGAACGTGTTTAAAGACGGTGAACTTATCAGCTGCGGCGTTTCACTGGCGGCTACGTGCACGGCTTCCGCCGTTTGTGATCTGCCGCGTCTGGCCGCGTTGCGTGTGGTTGCTCGAAAAAACGTGCTGGCCAGCACGAAAATTCATCGCTGGAACCGAGCACAGTCTGCTTGAAGACTACCCACGAAAGCGGATTAACCTTGCAGCCCCTGGGCTTGTGCGCCGGTGAGTAAAAAAGCAGTGTTTCGCATTTTCAACTTTCAATTTCTTTGCGTGCGAGGCGGACAAAGCAGATTCCTGTCGACATTTCTTAGAAGTAGAAAATAGTAATAATTATAAAGTTATTGCCCTTCCAAAGCAATTGAAACGAGGCTCTTGCTACTTTGCCAAGTTGCTAAAATTGCTAACATGAGTACAGCATAAATAATAAAGTTTTGGCTGTTTCTGCATAAATGATACACCGCGATAAATTCACTGCACATTAGTGACAAGTGTAGTTCCGGTGATACAGTTAGATTAACTGCATTTGAGACATAATAAGATGACTGTGTTTATTACTAGTATCTGGCAGAAATTGTAATTTAATCGAGACTTGACTAAGCACAGCCCACACAAGGACACCACTGAAAGAAATGCACACTCAAAACAGTGTTGTGTGTGTGTGTTTGTGCGTTTGTCTGTCATGGAGCGTTTCCTGCACTGTTCTCTGTCATACATGAATCACAAACTCACGCACACTTCCACCATAGTAATTTAGGCTCTTTTTTCTTTCGACTCCAGCCTCCAAGACGCTGCTCATATTTGGACTCATCCCTTTGGACTCCATTGTCTCTGGACATAGAAGTCAACCGTGAACGTGTCTCCACTGGAAGTAACATCAAGGGCCAGAATCCTCACAGGGTATGTTTCTGAACACTTCAACTAGAACCGTGATTTTTCTTCATTTATGGGACTAACTTTTGTTTCACCATTTTTTGCTTGCATGTGTGTCATGGCTTTGTCATTTCTCTTTTCAGGAAGACGGACAAAAGAGAGATTATGGGTCTGCAAGCTGCCCACGCTAAGCCACAAGATGCTCAACTGTCACCACAATGACAACAGGTCCTCTTGAACTACGTGCCTCACTATGAAATGTTTGGAAGTTTACCAGATAGAGAGGTGTGAGCCCTATTAGGAAAACAGCAGTCTACAGTTTTGTATCATACTGAGCGGGAATGAGAAATTTGACATACAAGCTTAGTTGCTTTTAAGGGCGCTTTATGACAATCGGAGAAGTAACATGTTGAGTCCCAACTTGTTTCTTTTGCAGTCATTATAGCCATGACGACCAGAACAGAAACAATGTAGCAAGCTCCTACTTGCTAATGCACAAACTCTGTCATCTGCTCTTTGCAAATCAATTTGACGGGCATTAGTACCACGAAGTATCACATGCTCCCTCACAACGATAATTTGTTACATGAAAATGCAAAGAATTTTAAAATGATCAAAAGCGCTTAATGCAATTTTAAGGAAATGACACTTCATGTTGACTGAAACTCATTTTATTTTTTGCTTAAAGTACCCTCAGGGCCAGGGGCTTTAAAGAGGGGAGTGGTTACAAAGTAGTAGAGTAAAACAAACAAGTGCATTGAGTTCTTGTAACATAATGATTCTCCTGATTATACAATGTTCGCTAATGTTTTGCAAAAAAGTTTGTTATCTGTGATGGCTACGATACTTGTTGGTTCCATTTCTGAGATGTACGGGGCATGAAAGAAAGACTTCGTGTTACATGAATCAATTCCTACTTTACTGCGATGATCGACGCAGTTTGAAATGCACTGAGGCCGCAGAATGAAGTCGTCATGAAGTGTGGTGTGATAGAAAATTTTATGAAATAGCAAACGATGGCCGACTTTACGGTGATTAGCTAGTGGAATGAGTGCTAGGCCAGTTTACATTGAAGTTATACTCGTACGGTTATAATTAGAAATAATGAAACGAGTATAGTTATTTTGTACTCGTTCAAGTGAAGTAATAAGATTAACGCGACTGGGATCTCGTATTGCAGATGCATATTCAAGTTTCCAGCGAATTAGTCTTGTAAAGCTGTCGTTCTAAAGTAGACGGTGCTTTGGAAAAGTTACGCCTCAAGTACCCGAGCATGTGATTAGCACTGCTAATGACGTACTCTATATTATTGGTCCAATTTAAGTTATTTATATGACATGACAAAATCTAAGGGAAAGTTAGCATGGCAAGTGCTAGGATTAGAATTAGATCTGGAAATGCGCATGATTTTACATTTGCTTACAAGAGGCTCATATACAGTTTGCATGAAATCAATAACTAGGCTAGTACTGCACCATAAGAGATAGCTAGAAAAGGCAAGCTCACACAACCGGCCAGCCTATTTCACACTTCACAAACTTGAGAAATCACTAAAAGCAAATTTTCTTTCTCTTCAAACAGCAGATGACAAAACCTGCGCACGGTGTGCTCCCAAAAATATTTTGAAATGTACTCGTAGAATAAGTTCAGCTTAACATTCAGCTAATCAACAGTGAACAGGCAAGGGAAACCTCAGCGTGGGAACTGTTCTTCGTCTCGGCCCTCACAAATATGTTTGCTTGGTGAAACGCTGGCTCCAAGCTGAGGCTTCTCTTGGTCACCTGTTACTCAACTGAAGTGTTCATCTCCTTGCAACCTCTTTGCTGTGTTTGAATACATATACCGAGATTATTTTTCACCATGAAACCACAAATTACATTTTCCAAGGATCTGTGAGCATTAATTGGGCTTGCTTATATGTTGATTTAGTGCCCTTGTTTATTCACACAATATTTCCAGAAGTCCTTGTAAGCACTGCTGTCTCCATAACGTTCCTTGGTTTCCTTACAAGTACTCTACTTGTGTCAAAGCCTTTGCTGCCGCACCTGAGCACTAAATGTGCAGCAGAAAAATATCAAGAGCAGGAAATGTGATGTAAAATTTAGCATAACGCCCCCCTCCTACACTTCGTGCCTCTCGCCAATGTGTTATGAGAGCTATGAGACATTGCAGCTCGAGCTTATCTTGCTGACAGTACATTTTTGCCGAGAAATTTTTCGTGTTCCTTTCTTTAATCTAGCTGAAATCGTCGAACGCAGAGAATCTGTGTTTCTGTATGTTGTAAACTCAGTGACGGACAACATTAAGTCCACCTGAGCTGTACGAAAATTGTGATCATGTACTGCCTCATTCACCATTGACAATAAACAATGTGAGCTTACTTGTTTGAAGTGTTTTATTGCCAGTTGAGGCCTTTCGGTCACCTGGCGACATAATGAAGATATCTGTAGTCATGTTAGAGTACAGTACACACGAATACCTCCCCGAAAGCGGTAACAAAACGCCCCAAACCAGCGAGCGAGCAGCGCGACCAGCCCTACGAACCGCTACCGTAGCGGCCATATTGCTCACTACCTAATGATGATGATATTAGTTTCGATTCTGCCAGCGCCATCTCTCGGTCGCATACTTTAGTTCACAACGCCACCGCTACGCTTATTTTCGTTGCACTGTGGAAGGTACAGTTTCCCTTCTCTAAGTTTGTATGGGTGTTCTGTGACCACGCTTTCTTCTTTGCCGAGGTTTGGGTGCGGTGGAGGGTACACGCGGCGCTCGAGCCTGTAGTGTTGCAATATCGCCGAATAGTTGTTGGGTACGGCTTCCACCTCTTCTGCCGCGGGTCGGAGGGCGTGTGGGGCGAGGGGAGCCCGGCTGACGTGCTCGCGGGCAGCGGTGTGGGCCGCTTCGTTCCCCTCTAGCCCCTCGTGTCCGGGTACCCACGTTACGCAGGTGTACGGGAGCGGAGTGCTACGTCGTTGTAGTACCTTGAGTGCATCAGCCGAGATGCGGCCCCTCGAGAAATTTCTACAGGCGGCCTGAGAGTCGGTGAAAATGACAGCTGCGTCTGTGCATGTGGTGGTGGCGAGAGCGATTGCCGCTTCTTCCGCCGTTTCCGGGTTGCGTGCCTTGACGGTTGCCGATGCTAACTCGCGGCCTCGGGAGTCTACGACGCTGAGAGCGTATGCGTTTCGATGCGGATACTTGGCCGCGTTGGTGTAGCGGGCGTCTGGGTCTTGCTTGAATCTTCGTTTGATGGCGTTAGCTCTAGCTTGCCTTCTACTAATTATGAGAAACTAATTATGAGTAAGAGAGAAAAAAATCATTTAAAAACACCACAAGTATAATCACAGTTAAAAAGAAAGAAAAAAAATTGCGTAAATCATTAGGTAACTCAAAGAAATTCAAACGAGGATAAATGGCACGTAAAACTAACGAGAAGTATCAATTTATAGGCAAAATTCAGTGACTCTATAGTTTGAACAGTACATTGCATTATAGTAAATCAGAACATCTAATTATTTCTATGTTCGTTAAATTATACTAAGTGTCAGATAAAGTGTTCATGAAATGCTCCTTCGTTCTACACTTGAATGATAATAATGTAGATGACTTCATATCAGCTGGTATGGAATTCCAAACAGAAATGCCTAAAAACGCGACGGTAAATTTCCCATAATTAGTTCTTGCTTTTGGAAGAAGATTGAGTTGTGCTGAAAATCTTGTGTTGTTATAATTTATTAGGCTAGAGCGAGTAAAACCTGGAATATTAAGATCGGTATTTATAATGCTAAACATAAGCAGTGACAGCTTATGATTAAATAACATGCGTAAAGGTAAAACATTTAGGGAACGGAATATGGGAGCAGAGGGAGATGTATGCGATTGGAATGCAATTAATCATAGTGCCTGCTTTTGCAAAACTTCTAGCTGATGAAGATGTATGATATATGTATTACCCCAAGATGACAGGCAGTATTAGAGATGACTGTGTATGTATGCGTAATATAAAGATATGAGAATGGTTTGCTGAAAAAAAGAGCGCGTTTTTATGATGGTGTGAATACCAAATGAGATTTTTTGAATAAGTGATTGAATATGGCACCGGAACTTTAGGTTCTCATCTAGAAGTACACCAAGGAATTTAATAGACGCAGATCTTCCAAGTACATTATTCTTGAAGTTCTTGAAGAATGGAATACCATAAGTGTTGTCTTAGATGGGTTAATGGATAGCTGGTTTTTTACACACCATGAATGAACATTCGCTAGGTACAGTGTTAAGTTTATCCTGCAATGCGAGTAAATTTTGATCAGATGCGAAAATAGTGTCATCGGCATACAAGAATCCAGTTAGATGCCATTTTTGTTATTTGTTCCATTATTTGTTCTAACTACTGAACAAGCTGAGCATTATTCTTAAAACTCTATATTACTTGGCTGAATTTCTAACTTTCTCTTGAATTGTTTGCAGTTTGTTAGTTTCAACTCGTTTGATTCTGCCACACTAGGCACCATCACTAACTACTTACTATTTTTACTTTACATAAGTGACCTTCCCAGAAACACAGAAAGTAGCATTTGATTGTATGTTGGCGATTGTTTTCTATATCACGAAATTAATTCTGCTTATGACTGTCAATGCCTGAATTAGTCATTTTCCCAATTTTGTGCTTTGTGTGCGGCTTGGCAGGCAGTGAATGATTTCAACAAAATTGTGATATAGTCCTTTGTAAAACATACATCACCAACTATTTCTATCTATTCAAATAACGGAATAACTTTAGACAGGGTTTTTCAATACAAGTGCTTAGGCTTGATCTTGTCTTATCATTTATCCTTGTCCAAGCAGGTTGATATTATTTGTGCTAAAGCTTTTTAAGAACTTCTATAGCTGCAGCGAATGCTAAAATCATTTACCAACAATGTTAAACTTCTCATATAAATTGGACTAATATGACCTTTTCTAGAATATGGTGGAGTTGTATATGGAATGCGCACAAGCTAGCAACATTAACAAACTGGAAGCCGTCCAGAAGGCCATTTGTCTTGTTTACAGACAACTCTACCGTTACTTTCCCGATCCAGTCACATTTTCCTTTAATTATCAATGTCTGTTAAACTTGCACTATCTGGGTTTGAAAGCTGGTCTTGTTTGTTATGCTTCACTAGCTTTGAAAGGTTAAATGAAAGCTACATTTAGACCAATACAAGAAAAAAGATAAACGTTGAGGCTATGTTTCTCAGCTTTTATTTGTTTTCTTTGCATGAAATATTCATAATTGCATTGCAAGGCCAACTAGTTTCAAAGTGGGTGCTCATTAAACATGCCATGGGGCTGCGAAGAAAGAATTAAAAAAAATTATAGTGCCATTCAACTGAGAACTTGTGCTGTCAAATCGAGAAAGACAAGAGTTTTATGTGTAAATCTGTCTTTCTCAACATAATTAAAAAGTTTAATTCAGATTGCAAATTAATTGCATCATAATAATTGTATACAAGCAAGTCTTCATTGCAGACCTTCCTGCACACATTTGCTGTTGTGACATAAGCTACCACAATTGGTCCGTTCGATTCACCTGCACCACTATGAACCACTTCACAGCGGGGCACAAGAAGTTATAAAAATTGTGCAGCTCAATTAATTTCATCGATGCAGGCACAACGCGGCACTCGAAACAAATGCCGAGGTGCAGGCACGATGCAGCCATTATGTTTTGCCCGCCTGAAGAGTGCCATTCATGTCAATTTGAGAGGTCCTAAACTGCAGGTATGGTTTGGACGTAAGCACACCTTGCGTTGCTTAGGTACAGCAGACATGTGTAAGCATGGTTTCAGTGGTGCTTACGTCCGTGTGCTTCATTGCCTGCTGCTTTGCACCAGCACGCCTGCACCATGTTTCGCCACCGTCTGTAGGGAACGTGCAGAAAAATTGTGAACCAGCCCTGCACCTTTTGTGATTCTTTTGAAATTAATCGCGTGGTTCATAGGGCACCATTACTGCACCTCGTGCACTGGTTGAGATAGTGTGAATCGAACAGACCTAGTGTCCTGGCTACTCGGGACAGTGCATGCACATTGGATACAAAGTTTGGGTTATTGCACAGCAGCAAACATGGATTGTGACCTGTGGTACCATAATGTAACACATTTTAATTACACTTCAAGAATGTGTAATCACTAGTAAAGTACAAAAATAAAAGTACAAGGTACACATGACCCTTCTAGTCGTCTTAAATGACCACTCAATTTGTTCCATGTTCAGCATTGTGTACCAGCAACCACAAGTGCAATTGCAAATACACAGTGCAAATGCAGCATCGTGTTTATACCAGATTGAGTGAGCATCAAGATGTTGCTTAGCGAAAAAAAACCTTTACACTTCTTGCCTCCTGTGTGGTCAGTGGTGGTGCAGGCCTATGTTCGAAAAAACGGAAACATTCTGCACTGCTTTAAGCGTGTAGGCATGCATGGCTCTCCATTGAAGCGTACCTTATAAAAAATAATGCGGACATGAGGATCAGTAGAATGTCAATCATGATTAATAGCCTGCACTTCATTTGCTTGATTTTTTTTCACATTGCCTGATGCATGCGTATTGTTCTTGTATATATACTTGAATAAAAAATTCAGTTGCAAGTCAGTGCTCATGTTGCGTTTTCACTGTCCTTCATGCTTTGTGCACTGTTTCTAGTCTTTCAAAAATGCAACAACTCGCCTCGCTCTCAATTCTGCTGGCCTCAGTCTGGAAGTTTAAAGTCACGCAATAGAGAAAAAACACAACGTAGCGTATCAGTGGATACAGGGCCATTGTGGTATCTACAGAAATGACCGTGCAGATGAGGCTGCCCGATCTGCTCATGATGGACTCCACTGTGCTGCTATACCCCTATCCAGAACAGACGCAGCTGCAAGGCTTCGTTCACACGCACGTGAACTTGCACAGTGCAACTCGACGGAATTTACCAACGCTCACCACCACAATTTGGATCAGAATCTACAGCTCCATCTTCCGTCGGGAATATCTAGAGCTGAAAAGACGCTCCTGTGCCGCTTGTGGCTTGGCAGGGCCTTCACGAATGCTTACTCATTTCGGATCGTAATGGCCAACAACACTACATGCGATAACTGTAGCTGCAAGGAAGCTATCGCCCACCTTCTCTGAGTGTCCTCGCTTCAGTGTGCCCAGGAAAGAACTTACAAGAGCGTTAGATAGACCTGAAAAATGCCCTTTGTCGGAGGAAAGGATCCTGGGACACTGGCCGAGACCGTCCTCAGCACAGAAGGCTTGAAAGCATTGTTGTGCTTCTTACAGTCTTAGAGACAGACTTTAAGCTGTGCCACATTCTTTTTTTTCTGTGCTTTTCTTCCCCCCCCCTTTTTTTGTAACATCTCTTTTCTATTATCTTTTATTCTCCTTTCCCCAGCACAGGGTAGCCAGCCGGTCTGAGAACTGGTTAACCTCCCTGTCTTTCCACCTATTCTTCCTTCCTTAAAGTCATCTGTTAAAATGAGAATCCAGTACACATGAAAATTGTTTGTAGTACAATAACAACGCTTTTACTGTTCAGAGCATGCAGTTTACACCTGTTGGCACAAGAAGATTTGAAAGAGATGCACAGTGTTAGTGTACAAGGTTGAACGGTCCTGTCTCGGCCATGAATACCGCAATATCATCATAAGCATGCACGGGTCTTGCACTACAAGTCAGAGACCTTCTCCAGGGCTTTCTCATTCTATTAACTGTCAGCCTCTTGCATTCATAATGTGGTTATAAATTCCTTACCTGTTTTCCCATCTAAGTTCCTGCATTTCATTCTGCTGTGTGTACCGAATTTTTTTAAGCACCTTTCTTTGAATGAAAAGGGTTACATTCATTTTGTCTCAAGGTGTTTTCTAATGTGGCAAGATTAAACATTCTGCCATGTTTTCAAACGGATCCAATGGCAAAAATATAATTTCGGCTATAAAATGTGCTCATTGAGATATGAGGCACCATGTCCCACGAAACATCAATCAGTTTTATTTTTAGATAAAAGCACATCAGTTCTTGCTTGCCAAGCTACATCTTTACACCAGTAAACACCACATGGTCTTCCAGAAAAGGTTGCACAAATATTTAAATACACGCACTCAAACTTTTTTTCTCAAGACCTATGTTTCTTTTCTTTTTTTCAGTTGCAAAATGCAAAGTAGGTAGCAAGAGCTATAGTGCATCTGCTGTTGACAGAGCTGAGCTGACATGAAGGTGAAAAGGCATACCTACACATATCAACACAATGTAAAGATATGGCTTTTTAAAGACATGTTACACTGGAAAGGTGAATTAAAGGTCGGCAGGATTCTCTGGTAATGTGGCACACACAACACAGCTAGGATACAATGCAGATTACATTGCATTTACTCATTTTCTTTCTTGGTGTTGCATGGCAGAAAAGAAAGCTGCAGCATAAGTCTGCATGCCCTAGTGTTACTTGTATAATATCATCAAAACTGATGTAACTACAATTTAGTGCTCCACCAGAGGCACCATCAGACAGCTAAGCCATTCTCGTGAGATAAGGCTTCTCGGCTTGGTCTGTACATATGTTAGCTTTGGAAATGTCCTTTCGCACAAACTTGTTACATGAACTGTGGTCAAGAAGGCAACAGAAATTTTTGGGAACTGATTTGTCCAGCCCAGTATTTTTTTTATGGTGCTGGCTTTCTTGATGCTAGTTTGAGACTTAGGAAGTTATATCTCAGCACGCAAGCTGTCAAATTACATGTATTTCAGAGGAGCTAGACATAAAAATCCATTTCATTATTCCCCACATAAAGGTCCAAAAGGCTATACATGAAAACTACGAGATAAAATTGTGTAAATCCCATGCAGCATGGAAATTGATGTTATGCAAGGTACTTTGCAGGCTACTTTGCAGGCTATGCAAAGGTGGAGCATTGCTGTCGGGCATTTCGAAATCAACACTCATGTGAAACTTGCTTTTGAATCGCTGGTCATACGGAGGCAACCAACAACCGGTGGGTGTGCTGCTGCTGGGACACCCAGATCTTTTCATGTGAACCACCTGGTTTGAGCGCAGATAGTGCGAGATTTGGATGACAATGCAACGACCACGATGGCATCACAAACACAACCACATGTCTATTGGCATTAGCTAGGTAATATACAACTTGGGCCACTGGTTTGGCATAAAAACATAAGAGTAACAACCTCCATTGTTCAAATCTTGCAATACTAACTATAACAAAAAATTTAGTGCTTTGTTGCATCTATAAAACTACATAAAAAATCACATACTAGCATAAGCATGCAAATCTACACAATAAAAAGCAGTAAATCAAGCCTGCACAAATGATGGTTGAATATTCTGGAGTCTTCCAAAGAGCCAGCATGATGTCATTAGCAATTCATCGAAGTTCTCTGACTGTCCATTCTATATAGCGGGATCGTGTGGGATCATATGGCACCTTCATCAGTAAGAGGCTTCCCAAAAATGCTGCAATGACCAGGCATCCACTGGATAATAACATCACATCTTTTTCCAATTATTGTGATCCTAGATTTCTGGTATGTTTGAAATAAACTGTTCATAATTCCCATGGGTGCAGTGTCATCTTGCAGGCTTTCAACAGCTGTTTTGGAATTAGTGCACTCTGTACGTTTACATGGGGGGTTTCCGTTCAATATATTCAATAGTGGCATGAAGAGCGGCAAGTTCTGACGTTGTAGATGTGGTCATATGCAACCTTCAGAATATAGCTTTGATCGGGCCACAACAATGACAGTGACCGTTAACTCAGTGGTGTTTCAATTCTTGTGATTTCACTGAAAGCAAAACCCCATTGATGTTGCAGTAAAACACACTTTTCAAAATGCTAAACATCTCGTTAATGGTCATGCGCTCAACAGGGTTTTATTTAGAATTATTTGTCCAGCATGCCATATATGTATTCTCCTGTTGTATTGACCAGGACAAAGACAATTTATTTGTATATGCAGATGCTTTGTAATAGCGAGGCCTGTCCTTGGAAATTCAGTAGCCAGTACAAAACACATGACTTGTGTTGCAATTAAAAAAGACGTGTTCTCGGACCATATGCCTACCACAAAGGAATGAGAAAATAACTTTGTGGTAGTGCATTTCGCACGCGTGTATGTGTATGTTGGTGTGCTGTTTCTTTTTTTCTCACTTCCTTGCCATCTCACATTGAGCAGCAAATTTGCGAAGCCTGTGGCTGGGACTTCTCCAGATGCAATTAAACTTCCTCTCTGGAGAGAGAGGGAGTGGAGCTAAATTTCAAATATGTCACAGCCACCGACAGTCCACCGTAGTCATAGCTCATATACATGCACACGTGGGCAAGAGTCTTGTACGTGTTTCAGAATGATCGACGAATGTTCATTAATTAGCTTCCCCGCAATGCAGACATGTCATGCGGTGAAGCATATTTGCCGTGCAGTGAAGCATACCGAGATTCAAAGGGCGCACTGTTCAACTGTCACGGGGCCTATAGTAATAGTTCCTTCATTACAAACGCACATAAATGTAGTCTCCGGTCATAGTACGAGCACTGAGCCATCTAATAAGTGTACCGGCATCCATTGAGAGGTGTTTCTTGCGTGGTTGTGGTGTTTTAAGCCGTACGTTGTTTCGCCCTCATGATTCCTCTCTGTTCGTGCCCTCTTTACACACCCAGGCCTTTTTACACACCCATTCGCAGACAACAATAAACCGACTAATAAGCCCAGCTATTTGCTGTAATGCATAATTGTTGTCTGCAAATTGGCTTTACTGTGTTCAAAATGTGCGATAAACATGCATTTTGAATGTGGCTTCGGTTATATGTGAAAAAGGCAGGAACTGCTTTCTGGTTATGTTCTTGGTCGGAGTGAAGGCTACATAAATATAGCCGATTGTGTAATAGCTTCACGATATCTCTGTGCTGCAGTTCTTTGATAGCGCAGTGCCAAGCATTAAAAATGCACTATATAGGAACGTCTTTTTTGCATTCAACATCTACCATTTTGACGGGGTGTTTACACCGGCCGTGAAATTCAGCAGCCGTTGTGTTTTGGCTGCCCATTTTACGTGTCCGACACTTAAGGCATGTTCGCTAGTATAGGAAATAAAGGTGGCAGTCAAGAACTACTCTGCTTTCTTTTTGAATGATCATGTCAACTGTGTTCTGACGCATGTTCTATGTTTTAGGTATACTCAGAGTTGTCAATCAGTTTATAGTTCTTTGCCTAGCTGTCATCGAAAGCTTCATAGTTCGCCCTTGTTTAATATGAAATTGACTATTTATTTATTTGCAGCGTGAAACAATGATTCAATACAAACGAGTGATTCATGCATATGGAGCGAAAAATGTTAGGCCTAACGTTAAGAGACAGGAAGAGCTAGAGGGGTGTGGATCAGAGAACAAACGGGGATAGCCGATATTCTAGTCATTAAGCGGAAAAAATGGAACTGGGCAGGCCATCTAATGCGTAGGATGGATAACCGGTGGACCATTAGAGTTACAGAATGGATACCAAGAGAAGGGAAGCGCAGTCGAGGATGGCAGAAAGCTAGGTGGGGTGATGAAGTTAGGAAATTTGCAGGCACAAGTTGGAATCAGTTAGTGCAAGACAGGGGTAATTGGAGATCACAGGGAGAGGCCTTCATCTTGCAGTGAACATATAGGCTTATGATGATGATGATCCATGCGTGTCCGCTTTTCCAACCCAGCGAGCCCACAAAGGCAGCCCTGTCGGAATAACTTATTCTTAGTTGAGAATGAACAAATGTAATTGGCGAAATGTTTTCTTTTATACTCATTTTAAAGACTCTGAGATGCCCCTTCTACTTATGGCTTAGCCAGTATGTGATATAGCTATTTGGTCAGCACAATTGGTCAGGTAATATGGCCTGGCCAACATTGGTATTACCACTTAGCCAGAAATTAATTGTGGTTTTAAATTACACCTTACTGTACAAGGTTTTGTGTAGAGCAAGTTATTACAAACATAGAAAGACCTATAATTGCATCCCTTTACAATTTTGTTATTTTTTTAATCAATACAATACTTTAACGAAATACAGTACCACACAATTAAGTGATCGACAGTGACTGAACAAGAGAATCCTTTGCCTGGAGTCAACCTTTGGACAAAGGGACTTGCCTTCATTAGGGCAACAACTGATTTCCACATAGCTGAACCACTGCATGCAAGTAGGCATCAACCTATTGTGGCAGCCCTTTAGGAAAACCTGCTAAGGTAAGGCTTGCCCTGTCACCTCTGTGGACAGCTGAAAGTATGTCATTATTGTTGCCCGTAATGTCTTGGCCATGACCAAATATTATCTGGAGGTTCTACTGTTCCACTTGCCTTTTGTATTACTATGATACAGTGTTACCTGAAAACACATCTGCCTTGATGGACAGCTTTTACACTCGCAAAGCCTTGCTCACCTTAACATACTCAGGCTTTTTAAGCACTATGTCAATTTTATGAGCTTCTTGTCGATGAGTAACTGTTCTAAGATCTGTTATATGTAAAATTCACTTATCTTTTACGGTGTTTACTTGTGCGACATCTCCCGATATTACACAGTATCTAATATTTAAGACAATAGCATAGCTGCAGTTATAGTGGACTAAGGATGAATGTATACTGACTGACGAAACTAGCCACATGAAGATATTTCACTTTTAGTACTCCCTTCATACTTTCATTTCATATTTAAGTGCTCAATGAGAGGGTTCAACATTTGAATTGATGAAACGTTAAAATATGGTCAAATACATTGGGTTATAATTATTATTGGATTGTGCCTGCATTGGAAAGAAAAGAATGAAACTGCTGCAGTATAGTAGATGGAACACCTGCCGCATAAATGAACAGTCACGAACTCAAACCCTTCCTTTTTTTTCTACAACAAAGGTTCTTTTGTAAGATCATTTCTGATGACTAACTCAGCCACGCTAGCACCTATGAGTGATATATATGACGGCTAAATTAGTATGTGGTACGTTTGGATATTTTAAGCTTGTGGTTTTTTAAATATATGCATTTGAACAGACTTAAAAAACTTATGGCTGTGCAGCTTTGCTAAGGTTCACTTTAAAAAGTTATTCCATTTCAAGGGTTCATGGCAACTCTTATTTTTAATAATCGGTATGTTGTGGCAAGATAAATGTATCAACGACCATCATCTTGCACTCATTTCTCTGCTTCCAAGTTGAAAAAGACAAAAAAAAAGAAAGAACCATGCTGACTAATAAAAATGCTTTACTTTTAGTGTGTATAACTAAACCTGTCTTCTAAACATAGTAATATCACTAAAGACTATTACAGCAAGGAGCCCTTCTGGTTGCCTGAAATTTCCGAGAACCATATCAATATGAGTGACCTTTCTTTTGTATATGTTCTAAGTGATACTTAATGAACAGAATTGTGGAAATTATTAGGCCATTGCCGATGCCATTAAGCTAATAAATTTGTCAAAAAAATATTGCTACCTGATTTGTGTGAAGCCAGTCTGCAACTACTTTTTATAAATTAGATGTATAAGAAAGGGTAATGTTATGAACCTGATAAAGGAGTCATTCTAGAAAGAATCTGGTTCATATTTGTTTGATGTTCCGAACAGGAGCCAGAAATTTCAACCATGTCATTTGCCATAGTTAATAGTGTGTGGGCATGTCCTACATACATTATTAATCTGCAACTGGCACCTTTAAATCTTCCTTCAAACATTAAAGATGCAGGTGGTTGTGTTAAGTTGTTCATTATTGCCTTTCATTGAAACCTATGGCCTAAACTCTTAAAAGTATACTTTTGTCTTAGCAAGTGACTTTGCATCGAGTTGAATTATTAAACTAGTCTACCAAAGACTTTTTTATTGTATTCTACTAAATTATCCATTGTTTCTTTTCAAAAACTACCCAAAATTTTGCACTCCATGCCTTGCATTCTTCGACTTTTGTCCTTACTGTCTAGTTTTGGAATTGCTGGCATACATTATTTCAGGGGTGCTTTCTAGGAAGATTGGTAAACTTAGTTTTCCTTCAGTTGTACAAACAATACTTACCAGGTGTGCAGCTTGTGTTCTCCTACTTGATTCTGAATTGAAATAGTTGCACATTTTGTGTGGGGTGTTTAACCCTTTCTGTGCCTTCAACAAGTTGGGTTCATCCATGCCTTTTTCGTAAAAATTGCCAAAGACGAGCTCAGCTTATAAGCAGTACTTTGCATTTTCTAGCAATACCATGAATAAGCCACGATTTGTATCAGTGCCTAATCAGGCTTTTGATTGATGGCAACGCTTCATCCATGGGACAGCAGAAGCAGAAGCAAATTTATTCTTTCTGAGAAGGTAAAACATGTTGGCAACTGGGGTTACTAAAAATTTTATACTTTGGTCACTTTTGATCATAATCAAGACATTCTCGGGTTTTACATGCCAAAACCACGTCAAGATTAGGAGGCACACCATAATATGGTACTCCGGCTTAACTTTGACCACCTGGGTTTATTTAATGTGCACCAAATGCAAAGTACACTGGTGTTTTTTGCATTTCACCCCATCGAAGGTCAGAATTTGGGGTAATAGCATGGCATGGAAGGGGTTAAAAGCACTTACTGCATGAGTGTGCACATACTGCATGAGCACATACTGCATGAGTGTGCCGAATTGGGCTGGTTAGTGCATGTTTAGAAGGGGATTAGGGATAATAAATTATTACTCTTTGTCATGTAAGAAAAATAAGAAAAAACTCATGATAAGGTTGAAAGTTCATAGTTCAAATTACGGCTATTACGGTGCCTCTAGCGGGATATAGTGTGCTCATGACGAAATATTATGAAGTGGAGATATCATGGTTGTTTCCTTAGCAGCTATGTGGTAAAGCTTCACCGAAAATTGACCGCAGGGTAATGCCCTACCTTTTCCAGGGCCTTTAGCCAGCGGTCGATTTTCTCGCCCTTTGTGGCGATTTTGTAGGTATAAACTTGGTGTGCAAAGTGTTCTGTGTTGCCGATTGCTCAGTACCAGTCATTTCCCAGTGACAATCCTAGGGATGTGTCGAAT
This sequence comes from Dermacentor silvarum, assembly GCF_013339745.2. Classification (NCBI taxonomy): domain Eukaryota; kingdom Metazoa; phylum Arthropoda; class Arachnida; order Ixodida; family Ixodidae; genus Dermacentor; species Dermacentor silvarum. The sequence continues at coordinate 247,717,674 of NC_051154.1, forward strand.
AGTCATGCAGACGCCCCTCACGTGACCGTTTTGCCGCTTCTTTCCGTGTCCCGAGGACATCCCTCGCGGACATTATGGTGACATGCTGCATACATTTTACGTAAATATGGCAGGGGCTTTCGTACAGCATTTCCCATAATGTCACTTACAGTCACAGTACACGCTGTGTGACAGATGCGTACGGGCAGAGCGCCCACACTTCAAGAACAGAGACGTTACGTACGCAAGCACGTGCGCGGAAAGGCAGCATACTCCTCATTCTAGGCCTTCCACAAAGTGCAAGTGGATTTTATTGCGATAGCAATTACATGGACACTCCAAGCGCATTTCTGCCGTCAGCGTCACCGTGAGGTTCCGTATAAGTCCAACGGCGATAAAATCGTCGCCGCATGCTGTGTGTACGAGTGAAAACGTACGAGGTTGGGCCGGCAATCCCGGCACAATGTAGCGCACGCTAGGGAGGAAGGCAGGCCGGAAGCACGCAGCGCCCATTGTTTCGTGCGTGAGGAGGTGGCGTTGGCGAGGGGCAGGGACAGGGGGGGGGGGGGGGGTTCTGCTCCATTGGCTGTGGAGTACCTGTAGTTGGCTGCTGCTTACACGGGCACCGTTATCTTCAAAGCGATCTGCGAGGGGGAGAAAGAACATGCGCCGAGTGCCAGTAGCTTCGTATGCGATGCGCTTTCGACATTTAGTTGCGTTGAAACGAGCAAAGAGACAGCGCAAAGGTCAGCGCGCTTTCTCACTCCGGCGTTTTCACAGCGAGTTTCACGGTAATCGAGCGAGATGTGTTCATGTTTACCTGTGCGTGCGAGACAGTCCTTGTGTATTTAGCTAGTAAGCGAACTTTTACAACTTATACGGCCTAAACTACTGTCCTTGCTTCGTATAGCTATCTACTAATTTGCTATCGCAATCAATGCTTCGCCTTCCAGGCAAAACTGTGACTTTTAACAGCGGAGTTGTTTAAGCTTTTGATGGCGCCGCGTAGTGCAGAAAAAATGTCGTTGATCCCTCTATATAGGAATCGGTATAGAACACGAAAGTGAAACGTGTCTTCACAGAAGTAGTGTAATGTTTATTGCACATTGATATATAATGTCTATTGGTGTTTTGTGGCTAAAGCGCCCTTAGGCGTTGATGCACCCACGCTGACGCCTGTGGCACGTCTCCTCCATCACGACTACCAACGTCGATGACCATGAGCAACCGTCGTGCATATGGAAGCTGCACTACGCTGCACACGCTATCACAACGCGAAAGACGAAGCACGTAACTGACACACTAATACAACGCGCAAGACAAAGCACGTAACTGAATCGTCACCGAGTCAAATCAGCGCGTACAGCGCGTCGTAATTGCAGCCTCCGCGATCAACTTCAGAAACATTTTCAGAGCTAATTGCGGAGGCCACGCTCCGCTGTGCTGAGTACGGTGAAACGCCACCTAGGTGGCGTTGGTAGTGCTTCTTGATGCCAGCGTCCCTTCGAATGCTGGCATCGAGGCGTCGTAGTGCTGAGACCACCGAAGCGTTCACTAGCAGCGTTTACATGAATGCGACAGAATGCGACAGTAGCGCATCACATTCCTAGCGCATCACGTGTAATGCGATGCGCTAGCGTTTACATGTAGCGCATCACCCCTGGTGCGATGGTGGCGGCACACGCACATTGAACGCAAAGCAGCGCTTGCAGACGCTTCCGGCGTCACGCCACGAAGCAGCTCGGCGAGCGCCCAGCAGATCCACAGCAAATTGTATTTCCTATAATTCCTAATGCGCTGTAATCGCGTTTACATGCATTGCGAAAGTCGACTTACGCGTCTCAATCCACCCCTGCCGGACGCATTAATGCGACGCGCTTTCCTAGCGCATTATCCCCGTTTACATGGATGCGATGCACTAGAAAATTAATGTGATGCGATGCGATGCGCCAGTTGTCGCGTTCATGGAAACGCGGCTACTGTCGGTGCGCGTTAGTGTCATATGCAGTACTTCTCTTTTCTGCTCGTAGGCGGCGGCACCGCCCCGAGCAAGAGCGCGGGTACACGGAGGAGTGTTAGATATATAAGGCGCGTCTGTGTAGCTCTCTGCAAATGCGTTTGTGGCGCAATGGGTTAAACGCTCGGCGATCTATCGTCGCGGACCGAGAGGTCGTGGGTTCGATTTCCAAATTTTGCATGTTTGTGGAACTTTTTCTTCTGGTTTCTTTCTTTGTATTATGTTCGTGTATATTCGTGTGACGTATTCCGTGACGGAAATACGTCAGTGAAGTCTTGGTGGACCCCGGCATAAAACACTTTCGTGTTAAAAAGCTGCTCCTGGTGATGACGTCACTGCGCGTGCCTAGCAACCACCTCGGGAAGCGGCGTGTGCTTCGCCTCCTCTCCGTGCCGTGCACATGTTGCCTTGACACGGGACATTAAGGAGAGGGAAGGAGAGCATGCGCACGCTATATATGCTCGGGAAAGAGAAACAGAAATTCAGAGCGAGAGAGAGAGAAATTGTAGCAGCACCAACAAGGCAACGCGCAGAGCTGTTGCCGACGCCGTTCGCATTTTGCCGCGTTTGCGCCGAACGCGCGCAGTGTCTGTGACTGCAGCAGGCTCTCTGGCAGCAGCTCGGCAGGTTCGATCAGCCACACCCCAGCAAGTGTGGAGGCGCAGCTTGGCCGTGACGTCACCGGGGAGATAAAGCTCAGAGCCACCTCGACGACAGCGGAACTCTTGTTGACTCTGAGGCGAGTACATGTAGCCTTGACATGGGACGACCAAAAAAGATCCAGACACCCAAAGAAGAAGCCGCTCATCTTGAAGTCCGTTGCGCAGCCAAGCGAGAATATGCACATCGGCAGCGAGCCAGTTCGGAATACCGTGCCCAGCAGCACTTAGCATTCCTAGCAAAACTTAGCCAAGCCTAGTAAAACATGGAAGATGCTAGGTCGATCACCAGCTCCACTGTTGGCTCCAGCCTTGCACCGCTAGTGCAAGCTGCCCACATTCTTTTTAACTGAATTTTTCAAATTAAGTTTGCGTATGAAAATTCGTAAATTACAACGCACATGAGCTGCAGACATAACAGCATTGAGTTTTCCTTCGAACATGCGAGAAAACATAATTCTGTTACGAGGAAACTCGGACAAAAGCCTCAATTGACGTCAAGTATTCATGTGTATGTCAAAAAAACGTCCGTGTGGGATAAACTTTGAGGCATGCAATCGTAAAATATCTAAGCGGAGGACAAAAGCGTGAGAAGCGTAGTGCGGCGACAATGGCTACGAGATGGCGCTAGAGTATCGCGCGTCGTCTGGGGGGTTTCCCAGCGCAGCTTCAGTGAATCGCACCCACGCGTCACTCAGCGCGCTAGCTTTCGCACCTCCAGATTAGCAAGGCAGTCGCGCCACACTTGGCTCCGTTTGCAACGTGCCGCACGAGAGCTATTGTCCGCGCCAGCCAATATACCGCGAAATGTAAGCACATATGCTGCGCTCTCAAATTTCGCATGAAGAGAATCGTAATCGTGGCGAAATTTTGAGTTGGTACTAACCAAATTCCCCGTTTGAAGGCACTTGCAGAAATCTGTTGAAGGGCGCACGTGCAGTGGTTTGAGCGCTGGCAACCAAACTATGAGTGCGCCGTGTCATCCTCATGCCACATCAGGGATGCACTGCTGGAAGATGGCGCCCTCGTATTTCCTTGCACCCTGGTGGGCGCGAAGTAAGTGCTTTTTAATTGCTAATGAGAAGCAAAGTGCAGTCTGCTGTGATTGGACAAGTAGACAAATCAAGCCAAACAAGCCCTAATATATATTCTAAAAAAATATGTGCGGAAGCATGGGAGTACTCAGAGTTGGCATACTAACTCGAAAAGCTGGGCAAACAAGTGGCAACTGCAGAGGTGCCGCCATGAGATACTCCTGTGGCCACGCAATTATCTCCATATTGCTAAAAGTAATTTTATATAACTGTAAAATATACTCTAAATATATAATGCAAAAATAAGCACTTGCAACTAGCACGTACGTTAAGATAGCGTGCGAAGTTCATTCCCTATTTCATTGAGAAAGATGAAATGGTTAAGATTTACTGTGCAGGAGAGAGTGCATTTGCGGCCACTTCAACTAGGTGGGGCACAGTATGCACAGCAAGGCTCTGGATCGTGTCGGATTGTCTTTTCATCCGAATGGATCCTCGTTGCGTCAGCGTTGCTGTTGAATCGTACTAAGAACTAAGCTTTGCCCATGCTAAATATGACAACACAGCTTTCTTAAATACAATGAACCTGTATTGTTCCACCTCCCTATACAATCACTCTTCCAGGTCTTTAATAAACACCGCTTTTAATCATGGCAGCGCCCACGCGCTTACCTGTTTCAATGCATGAGCGCTATGAACAGCGTTTCTTCTAGAGTTGGTTATAGGAACTCTATGTGGGAATGGACACTAGGCAGCAACACCCACCGTATGCAAGATTCGTCCGCTAACTGCTGGCAATTTCACACAGAGGGGGCATGTTGCACTGGGTTGTTTAATACCCCAATACTACGTCTGCACGCAAGGATTCCTTTCGTGTTTAGTTCACAATAAAGTTGGAAGTATGCGTCGTCTACGGCAACGAAAAGGTCAAAGTGGCACACCTGTCACCGTTATGATGATACAAATGGCGCCACTGTTGTATTGCAGTGAAATCTACAGCTTACATGCCGTGTAATGAAAGCCACGAAGTGCCAACTGCAATAAGCACCTTAATTTTACTTATAGCTGCTTAGATGCTGTCAATAAATAACACAATCACATGAATATTGTGTTGTCACTAGTGCCAGTCGAGGTCTCTGGGTCACCTGGCCTTATTAGAGATGAAGACATTGCTAAATGCAAATGCTGCAATAGGAGAAATGGAATAAACCAGCGGGCAATACAAATAGGACGTGGTAGCGAGTTACGAGGTGGCAAAAGAAAAAAAAAAGGGTAACCTTGAAGTAATGCAGAAAGGCCGACCATCTTGCACACAAAATTAACGAAGGCTGTGGGGGAAAGCCACACGTTACATTTTCAAGAACCAAGCTCGTTGTGGCATACAGAGACGTGGGCAAATTCCCTTATTTCTTGTTTTCTTCCATCGCCTTCTACACACGAACTTTTCCTCAACTCGCCTTGTAAACTTTTTCGTTCTCATTCACCCCAGCCTCACTGCATGATTTTCCTTGTGCCCTCCCTCATCCTCTCACACTCAGCCAGCAAGAATGTTTTGTCTGCCGCTACACTAAATTTCCTGCACTTAAATAATAGTGTGCATGGAGCAAACAATCGCCGAGTTCATACAATAACCAAATATTTTACATTACGCAAGCAGCAAAACTGAAAGAATCTGCATACTTGTGCAATTTATCAACGACAACAATGGAACAATTTATGGGTAGAGTAGCTCGTAGGTGGTTCGATGATGTACGAACATTTACAAAAGTAAACGAACAAAGATCAATCTCCCTCCCTTACCCTCCCTAACCACCACTCTCACAGATTTTCAGACTAGGATCCCCACGTCAACATATTTTTTTTTCTAACCACGTTTAAACCATTCTATTAATTCTAGTTCTGGGATGATTGCTATACCTGCCTGTCCTTATTGCCTTTAATTGCTCAACTAGATTTCTTTTTTTTCCTCACACCTGGATTGTGCTTTTCTTTTTAATGTGGTGAACATTATTATTCACTTTGGTGGCGGTTATACAAGGCGTTTTATTTTAATCACTCAGAATTTTTTTAAATCACCTGTGGCAGATGGCATAAATCTAATCACAGAGCTGTATTACTCAGATGCTGACATTACTTGCACGAGAAACCGAAATGCATAATCAACTAAATAAAAAAATTAATTTTTTATTATTTTTTGGCACACATTGCAATTTACAAATTGTAGCCACTGATTTCGCAAGGGGTACTCACATGAAACAAATTTTCAGCATGACACCAGTCTTGTGCTATTAATTGCAGAGTGGGGACAAAATACATTGGCTCGCAGTTACATTAAAAGAAAACAATGTTTCCAAGGCAGAAATTCAAGGATATTCCAGGACTTTCCAGGACCTGTCACAGGTTTTTCAAGGACTCAAAGCAGCATCCAAAGTCGGATTTCTTTACTTTAACATTTCCAAAAATGACTAGTTTTATTGCACTTACAATAAATAAATGTATATCACAATTATAATAAAAATGTCTAGCCTAGTTGATAACTTCTCAAGATCACAACACAAAATGAACGCTTACAACAGCGGCTGAGATTTCTCCAGTATAGGCTGGGTAAAGTTCACCACAAATATTAAAAATATTCAGTATATCACTATTGCACTAAAATAAAAGAAATAAATGTATATCCCAATGATGTTAATAATTTCCAGCCTTGATCCCCTTGCAAGTTCACAACAATACCAAAAAAAGTTCACAAACACAATGAATGCTCCCAACAGCTCTGTTCTCCAGTATTAACTGGGTAAGTTTACCGAACATTTCCAAACCATTCAGTGTAGTCTTGCTACACATCCATTATATTATAACAAATAGATGTATATTGCAACGTTGTAAACATGTCTTCTCTTGATCATTTCTCAAGTCCACAATGAACATTCACAACAGCTGCTCAGGCTTCTGCAGTATTAGCTGGGTTGGTTCATCAAACATTTCCAAAACATTTAGCATATCGTATTTTCCAGTGTATAAGACGGGTCTTTTTCTGAATTTTTCGTAAGTGCGTCTTATATAGAACGGTGTGACCTATGTGTTTTCTAACAGCGAAGCTGTTTAAGCCAGCTGTAATTTATGGTTAGTGTTTCGTATCAAGAAACTAGGAAGAAACAAAATAAACTTTCTTGCCACAGCGGGATTCAAACCTACGTACCGCCGGTCTCAAGGCGTGCTTCGTAACCACTAGGCTATACAGCCACGCTTGCAGAACATGCATTTATGTGAACCATATGATTGCGTTCGAGCGTCGTCGTCTTTGTCCACAGCTTGCGTGTTTGCATGCTCATGCTCTGCGAGGTGAAGAGGTTTTGCGCACTATGAAAGAAACGCATTCACGAAGTGGGTCTGCTGGACACATTGTCGGCATAGCAACACAGTGTCAGTGTTGCAAGCTGCGCTATGCAACGCGCAGTGACGGCCGTTAAGTCCGAGACGCGCGAAGAGAAATTATCATCATGAGTAATAAGATGAAAAGTTCGCGCGTACTTCTGGAAAATATTGGGCTACGATCGCCCAGCTTCGCTGTTTCAAGCGTTGCGCGACCGAGTGCAAGGTTAAGCGTTTTTTTTACATTTTTTTTCTGAAAAGCTGCCGTCAAAATCGGATCCGATGTTATGGCCACGCGAAGCGCACTGGTTGACTTAATTGCTACGGGTTCTGTGCGCGCTATCGAGGTGCCGGGTTCTCGTGATTAAGTTCTCGAGTGCCATGCAAGAAAGATGGAGCAGCAACGCAAGCTCGCTGTCAAGATACGGTGCGCGCCGCTAGCAAACTACGCAGTTGCTACGAGAGTACAGGCAGCTCCCCCCCCCCACCCTGCATCCTGGACTGCCTTCCCACGTTCCTCCCTTGGGCGCGATTCTGCTCACCGTCGCACGCTTTCACTCGCGGGGACGATGTTGTGACCTTGGACTTTATATGGAACATCGCGGCAATCACGACGGCAGAAATGCGCCTGGAGGGAAATATATGGCACCCATACACTTGCGCGTGACCCGCGTTCACGGAGCGAAACGTCAATGTAACTTTTTAAATCGCTTGCGAAATAACCAGGTGCGTCTTTATAACTTTTTTTTTCGGAAAAACTGCCGTTTTGAGGGGGTGCGTCTTATACTAAGGTGCGAATTATACACTGGGAAATACGGTAACGTTATTGCACTTATGTTATGATAAATAATATTAACAAACCCCCCCCCCCCCCCAAAGGCACTGAGCATCAGTGGTAAAGTTGCTCTCCACTATAGCTCTCTTTAGCTTCACTAGCTACAGCTCGCGCGCAAGAGTGAAAGTGGGACAAGGCAGACCGACGGGTGAGGAAAGCAGCGTAAACACAGCCAGCTGAGCAAGCACCGAAGCACGGCACGGGTCTCTCAATCCGTTCGCAGTTTGACGTGGTGAAGCCTTTTATTTTTTCCGTGCAGTTCTGCAAAACAGAACCATGTGTGCTCGTGTCAGCATATTGTTTCTGAAATGGGGAGTTTGTAAGATCGACGGCGCTCTACCACAGAAAGGAGGTTGCGATGTCGATATCAGAGTGCATTGCTCACGAAATTTAAGGATTGTCAAGGAAGGAAAAAATTCCAGGACTTTCAAGAACCTGTACGCACCCTGTAAGAGGAAGAACAGTGCATTTTCTCAGAAGTGTTGATGGCTGTAATATGTGCAGTGATGTAGTTAATTAGGAAGCTAACTACAATATTTGTTAATTAGTCAATTATGCATTTCGATTTTTTTGCGTGAGTAATGTCTGCTGCTTAAAGTAATGTAGCTCAAGGACTACAATGACGATATGTGCCACAGGCAACTTTTTAAAAAGCTATATGGTCTAAAAAATCGGCCCTTATGGAGACATACATTTACTAGTCTTAAAGTCAGCATTTCACTTTTATTAGATGATGGTTATACCTGTTAGCTGTTTTGCCGATATGGTCTTTTCGACCTGTTCAATATTGTACTCTGCACCTGAAAGTGTCTGCTTATCTTTGTATGACAAATTGTCTATGTATTTTCTTAACTGCTGTGCACTGATATATATGAAGATATACTGTGTTCCCAACTGCCACATTCCCGAACTAGAGTTGCAGTACTTAAAGAAACAATTTACAAGTTTTGATTGCCATGAATAAAATAAATCAATAATTTTAAATTTATTGCCATCTACTTACATGGTAATATTGGTATGCCTAAAATACAGAGGCACAAAACAAAAAAAAGCAGCTGGTGCATGCAAGTCAGCCTATGCATCCACGGCAGAGTGGGATGCACTAGAGGCCAGCTCAGTGTCGGCCTCCTCTGCACTGCCATCCCTTTGCTCCGATATGGCACCAGACACAGCTGCCGCTGCAGCCCGTTGCTTGCGCTCCTTCCACATCTCCCTCACCCATGGCTTATTCAGCTTGGACTTTGCACGGTAGTACTTCTTGCGTTTCTTTTGTGGGTATGGGGGGAGCTCCACTGTCTTGGGAACGTTCAGAGTGTCCATCAGTGCAGGCCAGAAAAAGTACGAAATGAAACGTGCCTGCAGCACGTCGTAGTTCTTTCGGGTGGCTCGCAGCTCCTCACACCGACTGCATGACTGCGTAAAGCTCTGTTGCCGACAGACAGGAGGTCATCTTCCAGAAGGCTCCTGGACGTGCACTCAGTACAGCGGATGTCGTCAACGCTGTCTGCATCGAGAGCTGCCGACAGCTCGGGAAACGACGAGTTATCCTGCAGCGCTGGCAAGGAATCGGCGAGGTTGCCATTGGCATAGCGATCTAAAAGTCGCCCAAATGTGGCCACTGTGGTCTGCAAAAAAGAAAGGTGGACAAAAAAGCTTTCTTAATGCTTCTTTAAACTTGCAATGGGCATACCTGGCACTGCCAGATGATCTCACCTAGAAATGAACCATGTCACAGAGCTTGATAGGTTGGACTAAAGTTTCACAAAAAAAAAAGCTTTCCCACGAAATATTTCATTTACTTCGCTGTATCCAATAATTCGTTATATCCGTGTTCATTATACTGAGGTTCGACTGTACTTATTGTGCATTGTCATCACTCAGACATCACTTTATTGCATTCTATGAAGAACCATAACATGTCGTCCTTCGTACAGTACATACCGTGCTTCATATTAAGCATTTATCAAACAACTCCACAACAATCGCCAAGCGTATCTGGTCCTCTCTGGTTCTGTTGCCATCATGAAGGAAGGAAAAATCTGAGGAGAGGCCCTACCCAATCCGTGCGCTAGGAGAAAAGTGTGGAAGAAGTGACGTAGTCATGGTATTTTTCTATTTTCTCAAGATTTTTTTCAAGAGGTTCAAGAGGCTAGCGCTTTTTTTCAACAAATGGTGACGGAAAAGCTGCTAATGAGCAGATGTATACTAATTAACCTTCTAAGCAAGCATATTAAACCACATGTTACAAGGCATTTCGTCCTTGTTGTTGCATGTAGAGCTGATGTTGCCATTGAGACCATTGAAGGTGAGGGAGGAGGGCGGCAGGAAAGCGGATTTGGCCTCAGCAACTCCGCCGCCTCGGTGGCAGTGGCTTCAGTGGCTCCCCTCACCCTCTCTCTCTCTCTCAACTCCCTCACCTTCGACTGCCTTCGTGCGCGCCCGGCCAGTACAGCCGGCTTGGTGCAGATTAGCCTGCTCCTTTTTCGTTTTCTGCCTTTATCGGGAAGCGAGCGTTTGCCGGCGCGGGTGCCAACGCCGCTGGTCCAGCTGGCCCGGCGCCAGCTTAGGCCGCGCCCTGAAGTTTCGTTTTCTGTTATCGGGAAGCGAGCGTTTGCCGGCGTGGGCAGTTTTTTGGCCGGACTGGGCCTGATGCATGAAGGGGTCTCTTCTAAGCTTTTGCTTTATGGCGGTGTTGGAGCAATGCCGGCCAAAGGCTCCGCTGCGTTATTGGCGCGCTGCTGAGAGCATTGTCGATCTGCGGTATGTTCGAATTAACCGTCGCAAATGCTTTCACGTTCGAATTACCGATTGTTTTCGCCCATTGAAATACACAACTTTGACGGGACCAGAGCGTCCGTTCGAATTAACAAGATTCGACTGTATAACAATTTCTGAACACAACTTAGGACGACTTATTAGCATAAGTATAATGTGATTCCATTACGTAATAGTTTCATTACTTGTCAAAGCATGCCTTATGCCACTGGTTTCATTTTTTTTTCTGGAGGCAGAATAAAGGATTATGGAGTAAAAATCATCAGGTGCCCAAAATAAATAAACATATTAACAAATAAATAAATAAGACAGCGATATCTCAAAAGCGCGAAAGGACTCGATCGCAAATATAGGAACAGCATGGATTGTGTTATTGAGCGGCAAATGCAGCATACAACAAATAAAAATTAATAAGGAAAATGCACAGATAGACTAGGGAGTTTTACAAATAGCGCAACCACGCGTCTTTTCTTACCCATATGCCCTCACTCCTGCTTTTTGCGTTGTTTTTTAAGCCAGGTGGTTTGCTTTGGCTTGTAAGTTGGTGCCTTTCTCTCTCCTATTAAGGACATCAGTTCGTTGTCTGATGCGATGATTACACTATCGTGCATTGATGATTTCATGTTGTGCGTTGCACGATGTTTATTTTAGTCAGTAAATGTTACAATTGATATAGGCGATATAACCAGCATACAGACTCGTGTGAGGGCCGCACTTTTTTGCCACAATTCTAATGAGCCTTACATGGGACCGGGCTATTTTATCTCATTTTTCCAACTACAAGTATGAAATCCGCCTTAAACCCCCGTGATCACCTCCTCTCGCCATCTATAGTCATGTACAACTGTAGAAGGCAGCGACATTTGCGCCTCAAAGGCGGATGCACACGAGCATCCACCAATGAGCGCGCACTCTAGACTGACGTCATGAGCCAGACGGCCGCCGACCCCGCCGACAGAGGACATGGTAGCCCGCGCTTCGAGCTGGGCCGAGTCACGTCAGTGGGACTATTTAGTCGCAGTGGCAATCGGCTGCTGTGCTTCATTGATCAGGGCAGGGCGCGCCTCTCCTATCTTGTTAAGTTGTAACCGACTTCTTTTTTTATAGTGGCGACGGGCGAAAGTACGCTGCGAGGGAAACTTTGCAATGGAGCGCGATCTGAATCAGCGGTGAACGTGATTCCTTCTCGGTTGGATTTTAAAAAGAACATTTCCTTTCAAGTTTGGGGGTGCAGCTCTTAGATGAATTTATATGCGAAGAATCTTCCTTCGTGTAATTGTCTTATGCTTTGCTATCACTAATACTGCTTCGCCTTTGCGGCGTAACTGCAGCCAGTTTTTTTTTTTTATTCCAAGTCCTAGTAAAAGCTCTGCTGCGCATGACTGCTATTGATTCTGATTTCGAGTGAATCCGGCTTGGCATCACTTCTGTTACTACGTTAATTATATATTTATGACCTCTGCATACACGTTGCAATGTTTCCATCCCCAGTAAATGTTGTAAGTTATAAGTTTTTTTTCTTTTTTTCATTAGTTGCTAGCATTACCTACTGGAAAGAGAAGCAATGCTGAGACTCATATATCATTCATGTGCATTTCACACACTGTTGAAAAGACTCTGCCAAAAAGGGTCACTAAAGTCTGAAGGTCTTTTTCAGTGTCAAAAAAGTGCGCAAAGCAATTTGTAGCGAGTTGAACATACAGCAACATATTCATTCTCTAGACATAGGCTATCCATATCATTAGAAATAATTTTTAGTTGGCTACCTCTCTCTCTCTTTAAAAATATAATAAACTTTGTCCTGTGTATGTCTTGAAATATAATGTGTCTATGCATGGGTGTTCACACTAGAAATTAGAATAACATGTTGAAGGGTGAAAAAATAAGAAAGAGGTAGCCGCCGTTGCTGCTTCTAATAAGCTTGTTTTCCTATTGTCAGGATTTTCAGAAATAAAGCGAAAGTATGAATAAAAGCCGTGCATGCCTGTATCAATAATGAAGCAGTTAGCTTTTAACCAATAACACTTTAAGGGAAAAGGTAGAGGCAACTCAAAAGAAACCATAAATGATTTAGGTAACAGGAATCTGGTAATGAGATTTTAGCAGTGGGGGGGGGGGCTTCGGCATCGTTTGGGGGGAGTGTGGAGGGCTCGAGCCCCCCCCCCCGTAGTTGGCGCCTATGTATGCGCATCGTGTCCGCTGCAATTACGTGCATACAATATCCAAAGAAACTACTCGACCAACCGTGGCTGCCACATTAACAAAATAATAAACAAGAAAAGCTGGGACTACACAATTGCACGTGTCACCCCGCACAATACCTGACGTGGTTTGTTTGTTCACATCATCCCACTACGGGGGACTGGCCATGAATTGGGCAACAGTGGTAGAAAAGGGAAGAATAATTAAATAGGATTTTCTTATTTAAGAATGAGATACGAGTATGAAATGAATTCTAATCGGTAATATCAATTTTCATGGCATAGTATCTGAAAATTTCAAGTTAATATTTTGTTTTCATGTAGGCTTGGCCCACAAACTGCAAATATTGATCCTTTTCATCGTCTGTTGCGTTCCTAATATTGGGGATACTTGGAGCTTCGATAGAAATTTTCACCAGCACGTTGACATGGGCGGGTGTTATGTGACATCTATCTGATGTTAAGAGCCTGTTCATGGTGGAAAAGCTCTTTGAATGGCAGCAATTCCTACGGGAAGAAGCGGTACCTTCATTGCAGCTGCTCACAAAGCAGGGGACATTCTTTTTCTCTCGACCTCGCACGCAAGCATTAGCAGTGCTTACTGTGAAGCCAGCTCTCCAGGATACTGTCTGTAAATTCTACTGGTTCTCCAGTCTAGTCGTTCGGAGTTTAACAATAACGAGAACAATGTGCCACATTGTAAATTTTACGACTAAGCATAGGGGTAGTGCTCGTACTGTACGTATTGTGCATACGAGTACGTTGACTTTAAAATGGTAAAACAGAAAGACCAAACGTGAATATTGCATCTCATTCACGCGCAAGCATTTAGCGCGACCTCAAGGATTCTCCGTTCCCTGCGAGTTGCAGTGTAGCACTGTCGTCTGCACCCTGAACATAAACTTAAAACTCAAAATTAAGGCCACGTAGCGTCCACCTCCGGAAAGAGTAAATGTTTCTTAAAGTGATTACCACAGTGCATGGGTTCAGCGTAATTTTTTTCCAGGAGGAGTCCCTGCCTGTAAGAAGGGAGGGGGGTTGTTTATAAATCCCTGGCACCATTCACGAAAGCACGTGGGTCAAATTAATCTTTTTTAAACTAAATAACATTAGTACTGCACAAAAATATTGCAAAGGCATTCATGACATGTACAAGTGGAAGCGAAATTGCAAAGTACACCAGGAGCAAGAAATGAACAATTCACACGCCAGTTTGCACGATAAATTTGTCCAGCAGTTTCTCCAAATTGCATCACTAATACGATTTGAACATAGAGAAAAACATTATTTTAATTCAGTCACCTTTTCCATAAACACTTGTGACTGGCAACTGTAAGAGTTTGCACACCCTTTGTCTCAAGTCCAGAAAAAGTTTATCTGCAAGTCTTGTGCAGGAGGGCTTAAATATTTCCATTTGTAAGAGTATCATTTAAAGTGAGCATGCGTAGACTTTTTTCGTAGTGCCGGGCGTCTAGATTGCAAATCCGTCTGAGAACCCCACGAAGTCCAAGCAGAGAAAAACAAGCAGAAGCGAGCGATGAAGGTGATCGTTTTAAACAGAAGCAAGAACTGGGCAGTGGCCGGTACCAGCTGTTGGTGAGAACAGTTCAGTTGGCTGGGCTGACAAAGCATCTTAATTTTCATAAAAGCCGGTAAAATCAGCGAATTCGACCGCATGGTCGAATTTGCGAAGTTCATCATGAACATCTTTCAACGTGACATCGACAATGGTAATGACATGATACATCGCAATTACAGTGCAGTCCACATATGACGATACCACATATAATGATATATCGGTTATAACGATGATAACGCCTGCGCTCCCTGCCGCGCTCTCAACGGAAGCAGCGGCAGGTGCGCCCCTTGAGACGAAACTGAAAGAGGGGGAGGAAAGCGATAAGCAAGCGGCGCCTGAGCGGCCTAGGCTCCCTTTACAGTCTCCCTCTCTCAGCGAGCGCGGAAATTCACCGTGGAAGCAGCGGGAGGTGCGCCGACAAAGCGCAAAGCTACGTCTCTCGAGACGAAGCTGCAAATCTTGCAAGACTCGAAGTACGAGCTCGCGCAGTGGATGATATCGACGATTATGAAAACAGGGAGCGCCACGATCATGAAGGCTAGAAGCAGTGTCCATGCCGATCAACGGAAAAGGCAGGCTTCGTGCGCCATGACGAAACCCCCATGGGCGAAACCAACAAGGTGGTGTCCGAACTCTGGGAGCACGTTGCTACTGACGATGAAATAGGTGGTGCTTCAATGGAGTAGCTTCTGAGTGCAAATAGTGCTGCCTCGTTCTGGCACAGAGGCGACGACAGCAGCAACAGTGACGAGATTGACAATGGCCGTCTTTGACACCGACCCCGAGGTTCAACCAAAGTGCAACGTCGTCGATCGAGTTGCTCATTGAATTTACGCACGCTAAATTATACCCGCCAGTGTTCGCGCAGCAGATGGACGTCCATGGCGGTTGTGAATCCGAAACTTCCGCGAAAGCAAGTGCAGATTTCTATTTCAGCGTGCTTAACGATTGAGACGCTATTTAGAGGTATTAAAAAAGTTTTATTTTTCACGGCCTACTTTCTACAACGTAAATTTTTAAAACGAAAGTGGCAGTTTCGGTTTCGGGACTGCAAAGGTATGTTCGGCATTTTTTTTTTCGGCAGTCCAGATACTATAGAGATGATCAGTTATAACGATCGGATTTCTCGTTTTTCTCTATCGTTATAAGTGGACTGCACTGTAGATCTTTCGGTTTAGGATCGCCGCGGAGCACGTGCGCCCGAGCGAGAAATGTGAACAAGAGAGAAGAATCTGTCACGACAAGATGGCGGAATAACGCAAACTTCCGGCGTCACTTGGCGTCACAAAGAGTGACGTCAGGGCCCCTCCTCAGTATTTTCCTTCCTTCATGGTCGCCATTCATTGTCGCCATCTTGTGATGGCAATGGTGATGACATTAGCTAGGCTGGTTCTGACGGTAGGCTGTAGAAAATGCGGTTTTGGATTCATATCGGACTGCACCGCTCGAGAAATTTTAGGAAGAATTTCCTTGGAAAAAAAAGGTATGTGTTATAAGCAAATAATTACTGTAATAATTAATTGTTAACTACTTGTGTAAATACCACTTTCCCTTTAACATCATCTTTGGGCAGGCCAAAACTAGGCATCTCTTGAGAGGAGAGGATGTGTGTTCGATGCATTGACTGTCTCCCAAATGTCACCAATACGGACACTGCCGCTATTGGAATGACCATAGTGGTGACCAGCCAAGTTTGAACTATCTAGCGAAGGCTAATTTCGGCCAGAACCTTCAGTTGGGATTGAACTAGCCAAAAAAACAGAATTACCCACAGTCAAATTAAGCAAGTCTACTGTATTAGGTTTCGCAAGCTTTCACACTGTTGGAATGCACTTCACAAATTCAAAATTTTCCTTTACCATCTCCTCACTTTCGACAAGGTCCACTTGCTGCCCCAAAGACTTCGTTTTAGTGGAGGTTTAGCATGTGGAACTAGACCTCTGCCTGCCAGTCTGTACTGACAAAAAATTGCAAATAAGCTTTACAAGAGGGAAGCACCTTTTAACAGGAGGGTTCTTTTTTTATTTTGCTCTCTTTTTAAAGATCAAACAGCTTCAATGCGTTCTGCTTCTCTGCACACCTCACCATCTATTCACTTCAAAATTATGAGACATTAAGAGACTTGGACAGGCTAGTTGGCTTCGGATGCTGGCTTGGTTGAACATGATATAACGGCACGCATGAGGACGGGACACAGAAAGAATGAAAGAAAGAGGACTCAACGATTGTCCTCTGCGCATTTCTTCTGTATCCGTCCTCATATGCGCTGTTATAACCATGTTCCATCAATATCAGACATTAACTGATAGCTTTCTCTGTGTGCCCAAACCTACACATTACAAATTTTATGTTGTAAGTTTACACCACGAAAAGCTAAGCACACAACATAAAGGGTGACAGTAAAGGAGCCCCGTGACATTTTCTAAACAGCATACAGTCATGCAATGCGGTCATGAATATATGATCCAAAACTATAGTTCTTGCAGAGGAAATTTAGAGCCAGACTCACTGTTGCTCAACTGATAACCATGGGCAACAAACGTAGTGGCTTGTTCCATGACATGTGTACTGATAAGATAGACATGTGTGGGTCTTGTCTTTCAGAGAAGCGTTGTAAAAATTACTTCATTTCAAAATAGTGCAACAGAGCCTGCAAGGAACTTTTCGATCTGTCTTTCTTCTGCCACCCATTGTTTCAAGCAAGTAATGAGGGTTCAACAAACGTACCTCATTGGGTGGCAGCAGGGGCAGCACGAGGTTGGCATTGCTGGGCTGGAATTCGTCTGGCACACCAAGCACCTCCTTGTGGAAGAACTCTTCGAAGATGGGCACGGTGCCCACTTGTTGAATATCGGGATCCACAGGTGGCCTCGGCAAGCCATGCAGATCATGCAGCACTGTCAGGAAAGAAGAGCCACAGCACTGTTCAGAATGTGCCAGTGCTGACAAATATGACTTCACTGATACATAATTCCAGTTCTTTCAAAGAGCTTGTTTTAATAGTGCATTCAATTAAATATCAATTCAGTGAAATAATTCGTAACAAGTGCCAGCATCCTGCAGTCTAGTCTCCGTTTGGCCTAGCATACACACCGTGGAAAGCACACTAGGCGAGATGGGACTAAACTGTTCGGCGGCAAAATCGGAGCTTTTGGTCCTAAAACATCGAGGCAGGGGTTGAAGGGCTACGTCCCCAGGGAGGAACCCAAGATTATCTTACGCTGTCACGACGGATCCGCGATCAAGCAGGTCAAAAAGATTAGATAGAGTTTTAGGCTTCCACATAGCAGCGGGAGGTACCAACCTCAATGCCATTCAACACATTTCAAACAAAACGGACCAAGTCATCAGGTTACTAAGGAGAATCACCAACAGACACAGGGGCCTGGGTGAGGACAGCGCTCTAAGGCTAGTGCACGCCTTCGCTCTCTGTCACTTCACCTACGTGGCAGGTCTACTCAAATGGTCGCAGGCCGAGCTGAACAAGCTCAACACTATGATCAGGAAGTTAGTCAAGGCTACCCTAGGTATACCCAACAGCACCTCGAACGTGACGTAACCTAGGCGTACACAATACGATAGAAGAGATGGCGGAAGCGCAACAGATGGCGCAGCAGGAAAGACTGACGAAAACGCGAGCGGGCAGGCTTATACTCAAAGCAATAGGGACAGACCCCAATAGATCGAGGAACCTGAAGGAGGCCGAGGTAGAGTTGAGCGCGAACCTTAGAGACGGGATCAGAACCCCCCCTCCCGAGAAACATACACCCAGAACACAATGTTAGCAGGAGAAAAGCGAGAGCGAAAGCTTGTTGAAAGAAATTGAACAGCTAGGACAACAGGCGGCCCTCGTAGACGCTGCCTGGGTCAAAGGCAAAGAGGCCTACACGGCCGTGGTGGTCGACAGCCAGGGAGAGGTACGGGACGCCGTCATCTTCACTAAGGATTCCACGGTAGCGGAGCACGCCGCGATTGCTCTAGCCATCAGGAACCGTAAATGGTCTTTCATTTATAGCGATTCAAAGCAGCAATTAAGAGCTTGACAAAGGCTATGTCGCTGGGACTGCGGCTAAAATTATCGACAAGATAGAAACTATCAAAACTGAAATCCGCTGGTTTCCTGCACATATGGGACAAGTGGACGAGGCTTGGCTCAACCTCAACGAGGTGACGAATGACCTGGCACGAGGACTTGCGTGCCGTGCCGGTCAGAAACCGAACCGACGCCCACTACCATTACGGGGATCATAAAGATCATTTACTAACTTACAACGACATAACTAAGTACTACTACTTGGGGCGAGGCAATTCCCACTGCCACACGTAAGTTGAACAGGGCTCAGGCAGTCACGCTACGTGTACTGCAAACCGGGACGTACCCAACTCCCTATTTCGTAAATAAAATTCACCACCCGAAAGAGAAATTAGGAAAGAATGTAACGTGTGCGAAGGCATCATTAAAATCAGACACATGCTGGCGGGCTGTCCCGCGACTCTCGCCGACCCCGACGAAAATGGCTTTACTGGCACAAGACGATGTCAAGCTCAACTACGGGCTGTCCAGAGGGTCCACGATTGCGCCATAAGGCTCGGCCTGACAGTGCCGACGTGGACGCGGCCCGCCTCGGTCTGAGAAAACCGAGCTTCAGGACTCTAATAAAGTTTTGTGAATGAATGAATGAGTGCCAGCATCAGTGTTTTAGCATGACATACAACAGGACATCCAGATGGAAAAAGAGCCACTGGTGAAGGGACTCCGGACCGGGGAGGCAGGGGGAGAGCTCAAGCCCCTCCGGGAGTTTCCTTTAAGGTGCTCAGCCCCCCTATCCCTCCATCTTTCATCCCCACTCCCTCATACCCTCATTTGGTCGGCATGTCAAATAAACAAAAAGTTGGTCATCAATTCATCCCTCCCCATATCTCTCGTGTTATTTTTGCGCCTTCTCTGCAATGTGGTGTTTGATCTAACCTCAGACACGTCGGGGACAAAATTTGGCAAGGACCCCACATGCGCAGCTGCCCAACTTGAAGCCCAAGTTTTCAGTGAGCAGCACCTTGTCGGTTCATTAAACTTTCTTCAAACAACTTTCTTCTCGCTGTGTCTGGGCTGTCGAGAACATGTGCGACATGGTTGTAGGGGTATCGCTAAACTGAGATGCAAACAAGTAACGAGCAGAGTATTTTGCAACCTCCACATCGCACCCAACTTCGCAAAGTTCACTTGAGTATAATACTGGCATGCAAAGAGTCTTAAGGCCCGCATCTGGCATGCACTACCGACAACGTGCGCAAATAACTAAAGTAGATGTGCAGAATGAAAGTATCCATTTGCTTGGCAGAGTATGTAACAGACTATGGTGTCGATGCGACTGTCTACTTGATCAAACCTCCACCACAACGAGCAACCTCAATTACTGTAAAGAAATGCGATGTCATGACAATTATCTTCTTTCTTTTATTTTATTCCCACTCTTCCGTGATTGCAAACGCATACTAAACATTTATGCACACCCTGTTCTCTGTGAAGGAATGTGCCTATTCACGCCAATTGCATCATGACTGGCGTGATGCAATTGCGTGTTGAGAATGGTTTTTAATAACTGAAAAAAAAAAAGCTATAAACAGGTTCCGATGGCATGAAAAAAGACAGTTCCACTTGCAGTGCCAAGGCAGAGGGGGTATCCATGTGTCACAAAAAGCGCTTAATCCAAGCGCGCGCCGCTTGTCACGCAAGCCAGCGAAAGAACACGCCGGCCCTGCGGCAACTTCAACAGAGGGGGAGAGCACATACGCCTCAAACAACAACGTGAACAACCGTGCCGAAACGTCTAGAAGAACCTCGACGAAGCGACGTTAACCTGAGCGAGAGAGAGAGAGCCCACGCGCGCGCCGATAAACCTTCTCACCCTGCGAGTCGAGAGAGATAACTACAGCGTGAGCGTGCGCCAACAGCATGAGTCATCAACTCCTCCCCCTCGACAAAGCTCCGACAGCAGCGGTCGAAGGTGCGAGAAAAGACTCGACGGTTCCCAAACTTTGGCCATGCTACGAGATCACGACTCCGATAGGAAGGTTTGAGAACGCCTGTGGAAGCTATATAACCGCCGTGCGAGAATCACTGTGGAATTCAGGGAGTTCGAGAGTTCAGTCCGCACCAGTGAAGTGATGTAACGTGATGACCGAGCGTCTGCGGAAGAAGGGATTCATTGGCAAGCTAGTCGACGGGTTCATCGAGCGTCTGCATTTCCGGAAGACGTTCTTTCTTCGAGATTTGCCCCGAGTTACGCCGAGATCGTCTGACTTCAAGACCAACACTGGTGAATACGATTGGACACTTAGTGTTCCTTTTTATTTTGTGTTTTACGTGTTGGACTCTTAGTGCTTGTCGTTATTTTCTTGTGGTTGTTAATACCCATCTGATTTGTATTGTGTTGTGTGTGTGTAACTGCCTTGTGTGAAGAATATATTTTGTTGTGTTTTGACAACTCTGGGCTCTGACTCGGTCTTTGGACAGCAACCGGCGTTCGCTGGCGTACCAGAGGGCCCACTCTTTAATTGTCCTTGCTTTCGTGGGATTATTTTCGGAAGCTGATAAGTCAGCTTTGGAATTTGGTCCGGCGTCTGCACCTCGTTCACCGGGGTCTGTGACACCATGTAACACAGCTCCTAACACAGCAGTGTAGCAAGCAGCAGGAGGAAGCCAGGACAACACTACGTGTCATTGTAAGCTTCCATCCGCCACCTATGTCGCATGGGCCAAGCTCTGATTGGGCACACTAAATACGACGACAATCTACTCGATTCGCTTTATGAAAGGTCAGGGGATGTTCCAGCATGAGGAAATGGATGGCAAAGAAGGACAAATGGATAAGCAGTGATGTACAGAACGAGTTAAGAGTCCATAATTACTTGTTTAGCGCAACGACAACGGACACGTGAAAGACGACAGGACAAGGCGCTACTCTCAACTGACATCATTTTATTGCATCCCTCCTTTATATAGAGCTGAAACAAGAACATGCGCAGTGAGCACCATGCGCGGCAACCACCACAACATCTGATCGCCAGAGTGCACTCATGACACTCACAATAAATGACAAATGACATCACAATAAAATGATGTTAGTTGAGAGTTGCGCCTTGTCCTGTCGTCTTTCACGTGTCCGTTGTTTTTGCGCTAAACAAGTAATTATGGATTCGCACCAACTAGCCCGCCAACACATTGTGCTGAGTTAAGTGAGATAATGGCCCACACAATACAGTGGGAAATTGTTAGAGATGTAGTTTGCAGCCCGTTATGCGGCATAATAGCTGACAAAACAACTGATGTGACAGTCGAAGAGCTGTTTGCCACCTGCGTGCGTTGGCTGAAAGGGCACTCAATGTCCACGAGAACTACCGTATTTATTCGAATCTACGCCGATAGTTTTTTTCAGATAATCATATTCCAAACTCTAGGGTCGGCTTAGATTCGAGGATTTTAAAAAACACGCCAGTTTTTTATTGAAACTGCTAAATACAGTACATAGCTAGCGCCATCTAGAAAAGTCGGTATTGCAGCCGCTACTAGCCATGCCAGTAGCCAACCGTACACAAGCGAGGTCACCATTTTGACCTGTGTCGTATCGGTGTGCGGAGTGGTGTTATCGCGATGGCACCAAGCAGGAGATGCCACTATAGTGCTGCTTTCAAGCGAAAAGTTTTGATAGCCGCAGAGGCATCGTCGAACCTTCAAGCCGGGCGGGACTTTGGCGTCGATGAGAAAAAACGTCTGTCGTTGGAGGGGACAACGACAGAAGCTTTTTGCGTGCGCCGCAACGAGGATGGCATTTACCGGACCAAAGAAAGGCCGTCACCACGAAGTGGAGACAGTTTTGCCAGACTTCGTTTGGACGCAGAGAGCAGCTGCCCTTCCAGTAACAACAGAAGTGCTCCAAGCGAAAGCGAGGGAACTTTCAAGGAAGCGAGGCCTAACACCAACGAATTTCAAAGCCAGCCGGGGCTGGCTTCAGAAATTCATGAAGCGCTTAGGCTTCAGCCTCCGACGTCGCACTTCAATCACCCAGCAGCTGCCAAGCGATTCTGAAGAAATGCTGATAGCTGTTCAGAGCGACATGCTGCGAAAGAGAGAAGCGGCAGGCTACAACCTTGGGCAAATCGGCAACGCCGACCAGACGGCTGTTTACTTTGACATGCCAGTGAATGAAAAGGGTGTCAAGGAGGTGAAGGTGCGCTCTGCGGGCTACGAGAAGCGGCGCGCAACTGTGATGCTGTGCTGCACGGCGCAGCCGAAGGAAGAGGAAGTAGAAGTGTGTGCGAGGAGCTGGCCGCTGTGATGGGCTTGGATGACCGTCCTGTCCCTTGTGCTACGCTAACCTTCCATCATTCTTGTAAATAAATCCATCCCATCCGTTACAATTTGGTGGAAGGTGGTGGGTACATCACACTGGACGCCCGAGCTCTACTACCCCTTCGACGCAGCAAACGATTCACCGGGCTACCACCGGGAGACGTCGACATGAGCGATTCGGACGGAGGCGACGTTCGCGTGCGGCAGAAGCATTTGCTCGAGGCAAGCCGGTTACCGGACACCTCATCCTTGTTTGTCCTTTTCTTGTTTCTGTCTTTTATATTGCGCTGAGTTACTTGTTCAGTTACCTCATCGAGAAGCACGCACATTCTCAGGCAAAGCGAATGAGGACGTTGAGGACTGGTTGAGACGCTACGAGACGGTGAGCCGCCACAATGAATGGAGCGCGTTGGCGCAGCTCTCTAACATTGTCTTTTTCCTTGCGGGAACTGCCCTCATGTGGTTCGACAAGGGCTCGCTCACAACTTGGGGCAGATTCGTCAAAGAGATAAAGAAATGCTTTGGCGATTCGCTTTCGAAAAAGAAAAAGGCCGAGCAGACACTTTCCCAATGAGTGCAGTTACCGGGAGAGACGTGTACCACTTATATTGAAGAAATCCTGAAGCTTTGCGGAATTGTGAACGCAAACATGTCGGACGAGGACAAGGTTGGACACCTACTCAAAGGAATTGCCGAAGATGTCTACAATTTTTTTATCTCTAAGGAAGACCTCACTACCCTGTCCGACTTAAAGTGTCACTGTCGTACGTTCGAGGCTCTGAAGACATGCCGCATTCTTCCGAAGTTTGGTCGGCTGGACGTGACCAACATAGCAAGTGTGGACGTATCTCCCTCTAACGGCCTGGCTGCTTTGGTACGGCAAGTTATTAGAGATGAACTGGCTCATTTTCAAGGCCCAGATTCCAACTGCGTGTACCATCAATGCTCCGTTGACGAGAGCTACTTGGAGGCGCCGGCGGCCTGGCTGCGACCTGCCTGCAGTGACCGGCCCCATTTCCGACAACACCCATGCCCAGAGCACCATGATTCAGCCACGAGCAACGAGTTTTGAACGTCGACATGACAGACAGCCTCGACATGGGTCGTCTCCCGTCTACAATGCGCCTTGGAGGCTTGTACCCAACATCAAAGAAAATCGCAGCCCACCTGCGTGCTACAGCTGCGGGGCTCAGGGACACATCGCGAGGTATTGCCGCCGTCGCCCACAGCGTGCTCCGCAAGATCGCGCATATCCGCCTCGCATGTAAGAAGCTACATCCTGGCAACCATTTGTCCCTTTCCGCCAGCCACATAGAGACTACACGTACATGCCAAGGAATGACTCCCCCGTGTCCGACCGCAGCCTGACTCCACCGCCGACTCGGACACGTCGATTGCCATCTCCACGTCGCCACTCTCCTACGCCGCCCCAGCTGGGAAACTAGCCGGTGCGACCGATGAAGGCGAGGTCGCGGGACGGTCACTTTTTCAAATGCCTCCGTTTGTCGTCATGGTAAAGAACAAAGTGTGTGTTTGTGTCGATGGCTTTAATACTGTGGCTTTAGTAGATACTGGTGCTTCTGTGTCTGTGATGTGTCTTGCGTTCAAGAATCTCCTCGGACCGAAAGTGATGTTTGCTTGGGATGGAAATACCACGTTTCGCGGAGTTGGCAGTGAATTGTTGCATCCTGTAGGAGTATGTTCCGTCGTGATAACCGTTGGTGGAAAGGCATTCTGTCGATCTGCGCTCAGGATACTGGCAAATACCGATGCACCCGCCAGACAAGCAAAAGACTGCCTTTGTAACGCCGGACGAACTCTTCGAGTTTAACGTAATGCCTTTCGGTTTGTGTAATGCTCCGGCAACATTCGAGCGATTCATGGACACCATCCTGCGGGGACTTCGATGGGAAATCTGTATGTTACCTGGACGACGTTGTCATTTACAGCAAGAGATTTCACGAGCACAACTAACGACTCCAAGTTGTGCTTGACTGCATACGGCGAGCTGGACTGACACTAAAGTCCAAAAAGTGCCACTTTGGCGAACGTCAAAACGCATTTTTTGAGCCGTTCGTGGCTTCAACAAGCCGAATACGGTGAAAGACCTCCGCAGCTTCCTGGGACTGTTTGTACTTTCGCCGTTTTATTAAGGACTGTGCACTCCTACCTCATCCGCTCACGTCACTCCTTCACAAGGGCTCACCGTTTATATGGACTACTGAATGTGAGTCCGCATTCTGTCAACTAAAATTTCTACTCACCTCAGCTCCAATTTTGCGCCACTTTGACCCAGCGACCCCAACTGAGCTTCACACCGATGCTAGTGGTCTGGGTGTTGGAGCTGTACTCGTACAGATACATAGCGGACGCCAACAAGTCATCGCCTACGCAAGCCGTACTCTTACTAACAAGGCTGAGCGGAATTACACCGTAACAGAAATGGAATGCCTCGCGGTAGTCTTTGCCACCTACAAGTTTCGACCATACTTGTACGGCCGCCACTTCACGACATTAACAGACCACCATTCTCTTTGTTGGTTGGTTGGACTACGCGATCCATCTAGCCGATTAGCTCGGTGGTCATTACGGCTTCAAGAATACAACTTTTCTATCACTTACAAGAGTGGTCGCTGTCACACCGATGCTGACTGTTTATCTCGCCTTCCGTCAGCAAGCACGCGAGATATGGACGATGACTTAGATGAATACCTCCTTGCCATCTCTGCTGAGTTCCCTGATGCCACCGCCTTCAAGTCTGAGCAACAGCATGACCCTTCTATTCGAGCTATTCTTGACGCCGCTCGGTCACCTGCACACGGATCACCTTTCATTATTTTTGAAGATTTATTGTATAACAAGAATTACTCTGATAAAGGCGCTCCACTTCTGCTTGTGGTTCCCCATACGTTGAGGTCTATGATACTTCACGCCATGCACGATGACATCACGTCAGGCCACCTTGGCTTTGCTCGGACACTTCACCGACTGCGCCAGTGTTTCTATTGGCCCAAGCTCTGGAAGATGGTGAAGCAGTACGTTTCCAGCTGTGCCATTTGCCAACGCCATAAGCAGCCAACGACGCCTCCTGCGGGTGCCTTGCAGCCAGTTAAACCGCCAACCGTGCCATTTGAAAAAGTTGGTGTCGACTTGCTAGGTCCCTTCCCCAAGTCTACTTCCGGTTGTCGCTAGATTATTGTGTGTGTGAACTATTTGACCCGGTACAGTGAGACAGTGGAGCTCGCTTCGGCTACAGCAGCAGACGTTTAATCGTTCCTGCTGTACTCCGTCATTCTCCGCCATGGTGCTCCAAGCGTTGTGATTAGTGATTGTGGGCGGCAGTTTAGTGCGGACGTTGTTGAAGAACTACTACGTCTTTGTGGATCTGATTACCGGCACTCGACCCCCTTACCATCCGCAAACAAACGGACTCACTGAACGCACGAATCGTACACTGACCAACATGCTTGCCATGTATGTCTCCACCAATCACAAAAACTGGGATTCAATCTTACCATTTGTTACGTACGCTTACAATACTGCCAAGCACGACACCGGCTATGCGCCTTTCTTTCTTCTCTACGCTCGCAACACCCAAAGCTTTATCGACAACATCCTTCCCTGGTCCCCACATGATGACTACTCATTAGGCCAGACTTTATGCCGTGCCAAAGAAGCGCGTCGACTGGCCCGCCTCAGGACTCTCTCAAGATCGTGCCAAGACTTGTTATGACGCTCGACATGTGCTCGTCACATATGCTCCTGGGGACTTTGGCTTTCAAAACCTGTGTGGAAAAAGGGGTTGTGCACGAAGTTTCTGTCTCGATACACTGGCCCATACGTCATACTGAAACGACTGAGTGACGTGACCTACGTCATCACAAGAGTGACTTCACACAACCGGCGGTCACGTAACACGCAAGTCGCGCACGTCGCCCGACTCAAGCTGTACCACCATCGGGCTATGTAGCTCGCTCGGAGAACTTC
Organism: Dermacentor silvarum; assembly: GCF_013339745.2. NCBI lineage: Eukaryota > Metazoa > Arthropoda > Arachnida > Ixodida > Ixodidae > Dermacentor > Dermacentor silvarum. The sequence goes on from NC_051154.1 coordinate 247,744,462, forward strand.
GTCTGCCCCCGAAGAAATTGTCACAGCTGGATGACGGGGGCGATGGTGGAACAGTGGGTTAAGATTGTGTGGCGACGGCGTCCAGGAGCCCTTTTGACGAAGAACTTTCTCCTTGTCCTCGACTCTTACCGTGGGCACTTGACCGACGACGCGAAGGCTGCGTTCGCCCAAGCGAACACGGACCTCGCTGTCATACCGGGCGGCATGACAGGCCAGTTGCAGCCACTTGATGTCTGCATCAACAAACCTTTCAAGGATCATCTGCGGAAATAGTACACGGACTGGTTCACTGACAAAGACCACATGCTAACGGCAACGGGCCGCATTCAACGTGCATCGCTATTGCTGCTGGTGGGCTGGGTAGCTGCAGCGTGGGACGACATCCCAGGTACTTTGATTGTGCGTTCCTTTAAAAAGTGCAGCATATCTAACGCTCTTGACGGTACCGAAGATAGTGCACTGTTTGAAGGTGACAGTGACAAGGAACATAGCGACAAGTCTAGCAGTGACGACGACGTTGAATGAGCTCTGCACGCTCAGATTCAATAAATGCTGTTTTCATTTTGTGAACGCTGTCTTTGCTTTTTTTGTTCAGCTTACATTCGAGGTTCGGACTTTCTGGGGTCGGCTTAGAATCAGGGTCGGCCTAGATTCGAGTAAATACGGTATATTGGCCTGTACAACACGTCAGATGGCAGAGCCTGATACACTGTACATGGTTATCAAAGATATGATTTTGCACCTTGGCCTTGATTTCCACAACACTCATGGCCACTGCTATGACGGGGCAGCTAACATGTCCCGACCGATTTGCAGGAGTCCAGAAAAATATGAGTGATTCAGAGCCGAGACCTCTGTATGTACATTGTAGTAATCATTGCCTAGATCTTGTATTGCAGGAGTCTAGTAAAAGCTGCGATATCATTGCCGAAGCTTTGAGTACCGTAAAAGATCTTTCCAAAGTCATTCTTGAATCAAAAGAGTGCAAAAGTGTTTATTCGTCTATTCTTCCCTCAGTAGGGGATCGATTGGATGAGCCATAGTCAATTCTAAATAGCCTTCTGCCACTGTGCCCAACAAAATGGACAGTCAGGGTAAAGTCGATGAAAAGGTTCACATGAGAACTACGCCAGGGCTCAAAAAACACTCAGTGAGATGCTCCAAGGAACAGGCTTGATGGCAGACAGCAGCAAAGCCGTTTTGAAGGTATACCAAATACTCCTGGGAAAGTTTGATACGTTGTTGGGAATAAATATCTCCATAGCTCTGTTTGGTCCGTGTGAGGAAATAGCAAGAGTTGTCCAATGCTAAACGTTTCATGCTGCAAGTGTGAAAGAACCTGCAGAGACTCTGCAAGGCAATGTCCCGCCTGAGGTCTCAAACCGCGTTTCAGCAGTTGTGGGACCACATGAGCACTGTTGCAACTCACCTAGGTCTGAAGCAGCCTCACAGTGGGAGGCCTACGTTCAGTGCAGCGAACACCCGCCCATGTGCACAGCTGTGTCTTGAAAGCCATCTGCGGTGGGGGCAGAGCCCGCCCTCACTGTGTTTTCGCGGCTAAGATTGTGTTGATGCGAGCGCCGGCACAAAGCTCAATTTGCTCGCTGCTGCTGCTGCGCTGACTTACTCCAGCGTTCTGCCAGCCAGTTTCCGTGGTCATCGAGTGGGATGCATTCATGTTTGCTTGTGCACGCATGTCACCATGCTTGTTAATTTAGTTAGTACGTGTATGTTTACAAGTTTATACGGCCGATCAAACTACTACCCTTACTTTGTATAGCTATCCACTAATTTGCTATCCCACTCTATGCTTCACCTTTCGGGCAAAACTGCGACTTTTTCTTTCTACTTTGCTCCATGTTGAGTCTTTATCACTTCAAAGCATTCCGAAGACTGCAGGCAAAATCTGCAAACAAGTCCATGAGCTGCTAGACCAACTCGCCAAATACATGCAACTTCTTTTCTGTAGCTTCGGCAGAATGCTCACTCAACACTTTTTTGCCGAGTGAGAACTTATTTGCGGAAATGTATGATGCAGAGGAGGCTAACACATCTCACTTTGCATGCTCAAAGGAAAGGACCGCCCAACTTAGAAGATGCAATCAAAGAATTTGTCACCAGCACTGCTGAGCGAACAGCCTCTTTTGGTCTTTGACGTGGTCAGTAAGGTGCGCATCTGACACTTTGAAATCTGGAGCAGACTGCGTGTACTAAGAAGGTATGTGCAGCTATCCATCTCTCTCTGCTTTCTACCTCTGCCTTGAAGTATCAGACGCGAGTCCATAGGTGGGCCATTTAGAGCTGTATGATGAAGCGGAAATGCCTTCAATAAGCTTGTGCACTTAAAATCTCCTCTGCGAGCAATGCATACCATATTGTTCCCCGTCCCCCTTCGAGCGGTTCGTTTGCATGCTCAAAGCACATCGGAATGCGAGTTGTAAGCGCGCTCTCGAGCAGAAAATAAAAAGACAAGTAGATGCCTCAATGACAAATTAAGGGAGCATATTCAAAACTTGAACTGTTATCGAGACGGGCATGTCTGAGTGCATTGTGACCATTGTGCGTGTGAATCACTGTTTAAGGATTATTCCGTGATGTATAGAAATATGGATAAGGATATGTGGGAAATTGTCGAAGCAAGCCATTAAGCCATCAGTTCCACAGACATCCACCCTTTCTCTTGGGCACAAATGTGGATACCAGCCGGAAGAGTGCCCTTAAATACAACGAATGGCGGCAGCTTCCTGCCATCCGCCATTATCGTCAACACCACATGCACACTTCGGGCACCTTTCATCTCCACTGTGCGGCTTCCTGGCATGTCAAAGCTCAGAGCGGTTTTGTCCGTGTTGCCAATTTTCGAGAACAAGAACTTCTCTTCTCAGATCCGAATGACAAAGCAATGAAAAGATTTTGTCCTCGCAGTCTGCCGGTAGCTGTTGGCATAACCTTGTACACATTCTGAGGCACAGTCCATTCCGGCGCATGAAACAGGTTGTTCAACTGCTGCTGGCCTTAAATTCACCCGAGGGCAAGCTGATGAGAATCAAGAGAACAAGATGAGGGCAGCAGCCAACGTTTCGACAAGTGGACTTGTCATTTTTAAGGCGACATATGCTCTCCTCGGCACAGTATTATAGGTACGGTTCTTCTAAAAGGGAGAGAGGGTAAGGCAGGTGGACGAGGATTGGCGCTGAGCCGTGCTCCCTCAAGGGCTGCAGAAGATAGCGCCAACCTTTCCCTTTCCCTCAAGAACCACTTATCATCAGGTAATGAGCGAGGGTGTGTTAGCAGGGAGGATGCAGAACTGAAAAGAAAGATAATGCGCAACTGATCGTTGGTGGAGGAAGTTGAGGCAGTGCCCTGTGTTAGCATGTTGCCCTGTCATTGTAGGTTCCTCTTTTCGTGGAAGGGGGCTGGACAATGGAAAGGGGGGGGGGGTGTCTGCTCCGCTGGAGGTCAGTGAACTATCATGTCTAGGAAAGAGAGAATAAAAGTAGCAGCAGCAAAATGGTGCTCTTGTAAAAAAACGGGTAAATATATAAATATAAGAATGAAAGGAATGGGAGGTTGGAATATTATTGACAAGCGAATTAAAAAAAAGAAGAGCAACCCAATGAAAAATAACTAAGTGCTGTTACCTAAAGTTTAGCATAGCAAATAGATTCTAAAGCTCTCTTTGTAACATTCATGCCTATTGGTTTCAATGTCTTGAACTTATGGATGAAGTATGATGAGGGCATGCTGTGACTTCTTGCAGTGGCCCGCGCATGGTTCTGGATCAGCTGAGAGGACACTGCACACCCTTCACTGCGGAACCTCTTCATATAGTTGACAACTTCTTCCTCCACACGGTGAAACTTGCCTTGCTTCAGTACTTGAAATGCGCGGTGATTCTTCTTTGTAACTCTACGCTCGTTCCCTTGTTTTTTCGAGTTCTGCACTTACACTGGGTTGACACAGAAATTTCATCCAGCAGCACAGCTTCCATGCTGTATGGCATGGGTTCTCAAAGTGGGGTTCCGCAAACCACTGATAAATTTTCCCTGGTTCCGCGCTCGCCATGTGGCTAAGACAGCGAGAGCACGAGGTGCGCTTGATCCAAAGAACCTCCATTACCCATGCCCGAGTGTCAAAAAGCATACCACAGTGCGTAACAGCAATGCGCAAACTGCGCAATAAATCTCCCAGCAGCTAGCAGCCACCCAACCTCCGAAAACAGGCAGCGCGCCTAAGCTTTCGCACTCGTGAATCTCGGAAGCCGTAACTTACGACCATGCGCATTTCTCCCGTTCTTGGATAGGGTAGGTGCGATAGCGTGCACAATCACATGTACATCGGAACATTAAAAAAAAAAAAATGCACGGAGCACCGCAAATGCGCGACACAAAAGAGCAAAAACGGCCCTAGCGCCCAACCGAAAACGAAGCGGCGCGGTCTGCATCGCCGTGGTCCTTAACGAAAATCGTACGTGATACGTGACTGACAGCAAAGCCAGAACGCTTCGGGTGTAATTGTGCCCTTAAAAGCTATATTCTTGCACTTATCACCGTGCGTAGCACCGCGTTGGCGGTTTGCCGCGAGCCTTCATAAGTGCGTAGTCGTCTTGCTCCGATAACAGCACATTGATAACCATCATTGATCGTATTGATAACCACCACGGTTTCGTCCGGAGCGGTTGTAGTTCGTTTTGACTGTGTGCACGTCCGTTGCGTGGCTTCACAACTGCGTAGTCGCCATCCATGATCGCGTTGATGGCGACGGCGGTTTCGTCCGCACTTGTTGCAGCAAATGGTAGTTTCGTTTTGACTTGGTGTGTGCGTGGGCCGCCTGTCAATTTAGAACCTCAATGTTGCCATCCACGATCGTGTCGATAGCAACCGCGGTTTTGTACGGAGCGGTTGCGGCTAGCGGTAGTTTCGCTTTGACTCAGTGCAAAGCTGTCGAAGATGAAGAGCACCAGCTACATCGCGATGGACGGATGATTTGTTGGCGACCTACTCACTGGTAAAAAAATAATCGGGATGTGCGCGCGGTAGTGAAAAGCGCGTTTCAGATGATGCGCGCCGGGGCTGCGCTGCGAGCGCTAATCAATCACGATATGAGCTTCCGCACTGCTCGAGCAAAACAGAAACAAGATTTGCTGATTCATTCAGTAAATAAAAGCGTGTTGATGTAGTAAGCACTTGTTCATTGTGTTCTTGATACCCTCGATAATTTGATATTCGGTTAATTCGGACATTCTATTGCGGTTACGTAATTCCGGGGGGGGGGGGGGGGGGGGGTCCTTGGCACTTCATGGTGCTTAGCAGGGTTCCCTGGAACGTGATGATGATGATGATGTGTGGTGTTTTATGGCGCAAGGGCCAGTTATGGCCAAAGAGCGCCATGCCAGTGTTTGTGAGTGTGCAGTGGAGCGATGAATTCTGAGAAGTTGATGAAGTGTGGCTGTAAAGGGGCCTAAAAATAATCGCTGTAAAGTGCGTAAAATATACAGGTACTAAGATCATGCAAATGACTAATGAGGTGTACTATGAAATGAAGAATGCATTGAGAAAGAGTGACACGATATTTAAAATATTTAAAATGTAGTAGTTGGACAGAAGCACAACTGCCTAAACAGAGCCCTTGAACCACAAGGGCCTGGAGGCATGTGCTTATACAAAACTACTATCACAGCAGCATCCTCTGGAGGGAGGATGTGCTATGAATTTATTGGGCTTATAACATGCAGTACCACGTCGTTTAAGAAAGCGAGGACTGCTTTGGTGCTAAACAGCGGTTCCTCACCAAGAAACATACTGGGATGCAGAGGGACATGATAGCGGTAAGCTAAAGGGAAATGTTTTTTTCTATCTGCTTCGGCATCCCGACACTCCAGGAGAACGTGGAGGACGGTTAGCCTCTCACCACATCTACCACAGGTTGGTGGTTCATCCCCGGTCAACAAAAAACTATGGGTGCCAAATGTATGACCTATTCTGAGACGACAGAACAGGACATCAGTTCGCCGTGTTCTCGTTGCGGAGGGCCAGAAACCTAACTGTGGCTTAATCAACTGAAGCTTATTATTTGTTTCTTCATCCCACAGGCGTTGCCAATGGCTTCGCAATTTCTTACGCAAGAAATGTTTCAAATCTGTTGCAGAAACAGTAGCTGTAGGATTGGTGGCGTGCGATGTTATTGACGTAGCCATTCGGTCAGCTAGCATATTACCCTCAATGCTTCTATGGCCAGGCACCCAGCATATAATGATATGCTGGTTAGATACATACGCTCTACACAGTACGGAATAGAGCTCAATGAGTATAGGATTTTTCTGTTTACAGGGTGACTTTAAAGCGTTTACGACACTTAGAGAGTCTGTAAATATGATTGATTTTTGAAGTTTAGATTTCCTTATACGCCTCACAGCTGACAATAGTGCATAAGCCTCAGCCGTAAAGATACTTGCTTCCGGGTGGAGTACACCGGATTCCGAAAAGGATGGGCCGACGGCTGCATACGACACCCCGTCACGTGACTTAGAAGCGTCTGTATAAAACTCTGTGCATGTGTACTTGGACTGGAGTTCAAGGAAATGCATTTTGATATGTGCCTCTGGTGCGTGCTTAGTGACCTCTACGAATGATGTGTCACACTCTATGAGCTGCCACTGCCACAGCGGTAACAGTTTCGCTGGAGCCATAAGACAGTGTTCAAGCAACGGAACACCCATTTCCTCACTAAGATTCCTCACACGCAAAGAGAACGGTTTTCTCGATGCCGGTCGATTTTCGAAGAGTGTGGCAGTGGTCATGTCGTTTATGGTTGAATAAGAGGGATGTTCAATGTTCGCGTGTACTCTAAAAAAATATGTAAAACTACTATATGAACGCTGCAGATGAAGTGACCACTGATTCGACTCTACGTAGAGGCTCTGGATCGGACTTGTTCGGAAAGCACCGGTCGCGAGGCGGATGCCCAGATGGTGAACGGGGTCTAGAATTTTTAATGCACTTGACGTTGCAGAATTATAAATTATAGCTCCGTAATCAAGGCGTGAGTGGACAAGACTGTTGTACAAGTTCAGAGGGAATTTTCGGTCACTACCCCATGTTGTGCGCGACAAAATTTTTAAAAGGTTCATCGTCTTCAGACACCTTGCCTTCAAATATTTAAGATGGGGGATAAAGGTAAGCTTCGAGTCTAGAATTATTCCCAGGAATTTATGCTCACTGCTCACGGATAGTTCCTCTCGATTGATCGTGAGATTTGGTACCGGTGTCACGCCTCTTTTGTTTGAGAAGAGTATGCATGTACTTTTCTGTGCGTTTATTTTGAACCCATTTACATCAGCCCATTTAGACAGTTTGTTTAATCCAAGCTGTACCTGTCGTTCGCAGATAGCAATGTTGCATGATTTGAAACCTATCTGTACATCATCAACATACACAGAATAAAACATGCAGCGTGGAATAACTGTATACAGGGAGTTCATTTTTACAATAAAGAGTGTGCAACTAAGCACGCCCCCTTGTGGCACACCAGCCTCCTGGGTGAATGTTCTAGATAAAACATTGCCCACTCTTACGCGAAACGTGCGGTTAGACAAGTAGCTTTCGACTGTGTTTAACATATTACCGCGGACCCCCATCGCAGAAAGATCTCGCAGAATTCCGAAGCGCCATGTCGTGTCGTACGCTTTCTCTAAATCTATAAATACAGAAAGTAAAAACTGTTTATGAATAAACGCATCTCTGATGTTTGCCTCGATGCGAACAAGGTGGTCTATTGTCGACCTACCTTCTCGGAAGCCACACTGGAAGGGGTCTAGTGTTTCGTTATTTTCTAGGAAACTGATTAAACGCCGGTTTATCATTTTCTCATACAGCTTGCACAGGCAGCTTGTTAGAGCTATTGGCCTGTAGCTGCTGGCTAAGGACGGGTCTTTGCCTTGTTTAAGTATCGGGATGACTATGGCTTCTTTCCATGAGGACGGGATACACCCAGCCGCCCACATGGCATTAAAAAGAGACAGGAGTGTTTTCAGTGTTTCAGGGTGTAGGTATCTAACCATTTCATACATAATACGATCGCCACCTGGCGCCGAATTGTTGCAACATGTGAGAGATGCTTTAAGTTCGGCTAAGGTAAATGGTCGATTGTAAGCCTCACTCGAAGAACCTTTGCGGTTAAGGGGCTGCCGCTCTTCGCGTTCTTTGAACTTCAGGAAAGTTTCTGTATAGTGCGATTCACTTGATACATATTCAAAGTGTTCACCTAGACAATCCGCCTGGTCTTCCAGGCTATCACCTTGGCTACTTACTAAGGGTAGGGGATGTGACTCCCGGCCTATTAGTTTATTTACCCTATTCCAGACTTTCGTTTCATCGGTGTACGAATTTATGCTGGAGATGTACTTTTCCCAACTCTCTCTTTTAGCACGTCTGCGCGTTCTCCTGCCCTGCGACTTTGCTTGCTTAAAATTTATCAGGTTTTCAGCTGTTGGGGAGTTGCGAAGCAATCCCCAGGCTTTGTTTTGCTTTTTACGTGCATTTTGGCATTCCTCGTTCCACCATGGCAGGCGACGCTTATTAGCCAGTC